>NW_024364048.1:0-20547 GCF_014805655.1 Passer montanus | reverse complement strand
AGAAAATGATAAAGAAAGAACCCCCCGCCGGCAGGGGGGGGGGGGGGGGGGCTTTAAAGAGCATATAGCATTAAACCTCTCGCTAGATATTAAGGGGACTTCTTAACCTCTAAAATGATAGTTATGTGCAAAAGAGGGGAGAAGGGAGGGGGCTTCATTAAAAATCCATACTTAGCTGGCACAACAGTGTACTTAAGGGCACTAGAAGAAGCCATTTAAACAGGTAAAATACTACCCCATATGCAGAGAGGCCCTTTGTATGCTTGATGTCCTGTAAGTACCATTCTCTTTAATTTTCTCTTTCCTAACAGCCATAAAGGATATTTTAAATGCATGAGGGATACTCAAGCTACAGGGCTATGGCACAGGGTTTCAGAGCAGTGAAATGCTCCTTGAACGGACCTTGACAAGGGCAGTGGCCATGCAGAAGTCCACAGAGCCTGTAGAGACCCTGGGAGGAATGAATTTCTAAAGGGCTTTTGGAGACCACCCGTGAGACCGCAGGTAAGTATCCTCTTTACCTATAGGCTGTGCAAAAAAGCAGCTCCCATCCCAATTATCTTGTGATGTGAAGGTGTATATGGTGTAGAGAAGCCCATCTCATACAGCTGTGGCTCTTCTGGGGCACTGCAGAGTCTGCTGGCAGCTAATCAACATCAGGTGGGGAAAATGCTTAGTTTGGGCTGGTTTAGAAGTTAACTTTTCTCAAGTGCAGTCCCAAGTCCCAACACACCCCCTCTCCCTGCCTCAGAAAAACGGGCAAAAGCAATAAACCTACCAAAGCCAGATTTAAGTGTTTAATAAAAGGTTTGAGCAAGTGTAATTTTCTTGTTATTGAAGCAGACAAGGCATATACTAAATCAGAGTTCCCAGCACAGAGCTGAGCTAGATTCCCTCCTCTGTACCAGAAGCCCTGCCAGCATAGCACTCTTAGGTAAGACGGGTGTTTCATGCTCTTTGCTGACATAACAGCATCAGCAATCTAGGCCAGGTTTATCTATAAGGTTTAGTGGTAGCTGAATGTACTCAGACACAAGAACACCCTGCAACGCTACTACCTACCCAATTTGCACAGTTCCATCATATGACAGCATAAGCTGTAAGGTCAAATATAGCTTCTCAGCCAAACTTGGATACAGCAGTTTATATCAGGAGGAGGTTTCATGACTCCTACTCTGCTAGAGGTGCTAGTGTGTGTACGATCCAGCTTACTAATGAATTCCGCTAATTCATTTGTTCTTTGGAAGTGGGTATAACCAGTCCATAAATTATGCATAGCTTCTAAAAGAGTTTTGTCTCAACCAAGAGGGGACACATTCAAATTGAAGCTGATGACTTCACCAGCTTCAAAAATGAGACTAATTACAAGAAACAATAAACAACATAGTTCACGCAAGACTGACCAGGCCAGTGCAGGACAGGAAACCCCAAATCCAGAAGTGATCTCCCAGACAAAGGCTGGCTTCCTCCACTCAGATACTGGGCAAAGCTGATAAACTTTCAAGTTGAGATTTCTTCTAGTCCTAAGAAAACCAGGTCAAGGCCTCATTTGCATGGTGATTATTCGTGTAGACAGAAGTCTTCATTAACATTGCATGTCTGAACAATCCTGGGGCCCAGAAGGTGGACAACAGCTGTACCGAGGAAGAGGCTGGCATCTAATCTGACCTGTACCAGCACAACATCAAGAGGTCTTTAGTAGTCCTGAAAAGAAGACATAGGTACAACTGGCACTAAGAGAGCAGCATGTACCCACACCAGTTTTCAAATGCACATGAGTGCAAGAAGGAGGACGGTCAGGGTGGGCTCTCCACCACCCTCTGCCACCAGTCATTTATGTGGGTATGGATCTTTTGATCAAACCTGATCAAAAGACACCCACTTTGGCTTGTGTGAGTGTATTTTGAAGGGTTTCTGCTGATAACATTGAACACAGTTCCATAAACAGAGAAATAGTTCATGGGAAGTGCCGGATTTTAGAAGCAAAAAGTAAGAGCAGGAATTAGGCTTCTGGGGCACAGGGGGAGTAATGAAACATGGATCTCATTCCTGTCCTGTTACCTTTCAGAAGGATCTTGAGCAGATACTGTAACCTCTATATCCTATAAACTGGGATCCTGATGATGAGGTCGTAGCCTGGAGGTGCTCAGAGACTGCAAGGATGGAAGGCTTGAGAGCTAGCGAGAGATTTTCTCATTTCCTCCACCTTAACAACATATCATAAAGCAGTCATTTACACTCATTCTTTAGAGACTACTCTGGCATCACTTGCAAGTCATTGCCCTTGCCCTTCTTGCACAGATCCCACCCAGGGCTATCAGCAGGCACCTTTAAAAGGTGCTCTTATACTATGCTGAAGCTGAGAGATTTGCAATGCATAGCCTGGCCACAGAAATAATATGAGGAGCAGCAGGGGAAATGCCACCAGACAAAATACTCCATATGTCAAGGCATTAGAAATCCCAGTAGAAAAAAAATTCTCATGGTTTAATAGAGAAGGTCAGATAGAAGTTATGTTTGTGTTTTCCAGCATGATTGGATTATAAATATAGTCATCAGAGGCTCACAAACAGGGAGCTCTAGATTGCACTGGGTTGTGTCACTTTTGACACGAGCAGGTAACGTCTTCATAAACCTGGCCCCATTCTCACCAGCTGTGGCAGGAGAGCATGAGGAGCAAGTGGAGAATAAAAGATGGGCTCTTGCAGAGAAGCCAAGGGGGAGAAAGCAATTACAAAGCTATATATCCTTGGCTCTATTGTGTGTTTTACTCCGGTAGTTCAACAAACGTAGAATCTATCATTAAGCTGCATCCATGCCAGAAAAGGGGGAAGACCTGCCTGCTCAAGCATTTTTGTGATGTCATGACACAGAAATACATATCTGATGTGCACAGGATACATCTGCTCCCTGCAGCCCACAAACCTGTTTTGTCTGTTCTGGAAAAGATTTTCAAAAGTATTTAGAGGATTTATGGCCACAAGCTCCTTCAAAATGAGCTCTCTGCCTGCAGATGTGGGGGAGATTGTTGTTTCCTGCTGAAGGTGTTAGCTCATTTTGGAGTTTCTGCTGATCAGTCAACAGGATTTATGCTCCTAAAGCTCTTGGGTGCATATAAATTTCCTGCAGGGTAAGCTCTGATCTTCTAGAGAGATCCATGCTGAGGAGTCGGGGTCTAAGACAGTAGAATTTCCATCATATGGATGGCCTTCCATTAGCTCAAAATTGGTGTTGAGAAGCAGATTCATTTAAAAGGAACCATAAACAGACTGAATTGCTATCAAGCTTGTAATGTCAGGAGACAAAGTTTAAGGGACTTCTAAGGAATATCTGACTTATTAATAGCAAATGTACTAATAGCCATAACATGAATGATCTATTTTCTGCTTTCAGTTTACCACTCATCACTACTCACCCCTTTCCTAGGAAGAATACTGCAGTTCTAACAGAAGGATGATTTACCCAAAGAGGTGGAGAGATTAGATGGAGGGATAGGCAGTGGATACATAGAGATGAAACAGGTTATTAATTTAACAGGTCACTTCTGGAAGACAGAGGTGTCTAGATATTCTCCCCCTGCCTCTCCCACATCCTCCAGTTACAGGGGTGCACAAAGCTTAGAAATGGAAACCCAAGCAGCTGGTCAGCACACACAGCAGTCTCCAGCCACCCAGCTGTGTGACAGTGCAGCTGTGAACTGGACAGTAAATGGCTCTGTCCCCTACCCATCTTGCTCTTGTCACCTATGGAGCAATGAGGGCTGAAGCGTGTTGCCCTATCCTAGATGAGATCTGGTACAAAAATATCATTGCCAAAAAGAAACTTACATTTTCTGCTATTACTCCCTGCTGGCACTTGTTCCTCTGTGCTGACTAACAAGTAGAAAGCAGAAACAGGAGGAGAAGTCAGAAAAAAGAAAATTGACAGTATGGGAAGAAGTTTCTTGCATTCACACTTGCTCATTAATGAACATGAATACACATCCTTAATTCACTCTATCACTCCCAGTGAGAAATGACATTAATGTATCTCCTGTTGTCATGATAAGAACATTCTGTAAAAAAAGTGATCAATTTTTATTTAAACAGTAATACAGAAGATTGCAGAGTAACCCAAAATCTTGATTCACAGTTAATTCTGCTTACAAACCAGCAATCAAATCTCAAGCCAGCAGCTCGGACATTCAAGGAGATCAAATACCCAGAGACACAGTTGTACATGGAGTTATCAGTAAAACCAGTGAAGGCATGACAGAGCAAGAGAGCACAAGCTGGTGATGAATGCCCTCTTGTTTGACTTCCACTAATATTGTATAATTATATTGCTACAAGGCAAGAATTCCCAATTGTTGGCAACTTGGAAAGTGCTTAAGATGATGATGTTCTGCCTGGGTGGGCTGTGCCCAAAGGCAATCTTTTAAAAGCAGCTGCTTTAAACATTAAATGGTACCCAGGGATTCGTTTGACAGAGGTGTCACGTTTAGTCTTACGCATGTATCAATAAAACTGGTACCGTATGTGCAGGTTGGTTGGCAACACTGAACCTCTGAGACAATCAGTATTTCCAGTATCAGACTGGAATTTCTCTGGTCAAACCCACTGCGGGCTCTCAACCTCTTCTTTCCAAGCCACTGTTTAAACATTTCTTCTCTGGAGAACACACTGCAGGCACCACAATATCACAGTTTGGCTTTTATTTGTACATGCACTTCCCCCAAATATACATTAACATGGAGCAGGGAAGTGGTGGTGGTCAAGGTTTAAGTTTCTGCTCTTTCTACAGTATGTTTATCCAACCCTTTTCAGCAGATGCTCTCAGAGCACTTTGGAACCTGCTCTGTTGTGGCAGTCACAGGAAGGTTAATTGTGGGTGTGAGAGGGAAAATCACTGCCCCACACGTGCTGAGGACAGCTAGAGTCAGCCTGGATATCCCAACAGTTTGCATATGGCAGTGCCAGTTCCTCCAAAAGCCCGTGCATTTGCAGCTCCCTGACCGCTTAGACACACACTGTGCTCAGAAATGTGAGGTGGAATTTGTTAGCTTATGTCCTCAAAGAGCTTTCCCCAGGATAATGTTCTCCTGTTTGCAGAAGGACTTTGGTGGCATTGGAAGAAATTCTTCCTGATGTGCAACCTGAACTTCCCCTGGCACAGCTTGTGACTGTGTCCTTTTGTCCTGTCATGAAATTGTCCCTACATCTTCCATTTGGATACCACTGGGACAATTAAAAAGGTCACTTTTTTCCTGGCATACTAATTCTAAATTAGGTTTAGCAACTCTTTGAGAATCTGTTCTAGTGCAGTAGTGACTGATCTACCTACCACTAAAGCCTCTCATCAAGGAGATCATTCAGCTGGGCTGAATAAGCCCAGCTAAAAATAGCAGGCATGCTAATGGCATGGCACAAAATCCCTTTTTCTTTTTCCAGCTGAGACTACTTCTCATTTAGGTGAGTAGCAAAATTTACAGCTTGGAAGTACACTTTATAAGGTTACTTGCCTTGGCCCAGCATTTGTTTCACTTGGAGCATTGGACACTCATTGCAGGGAAGCATCTGGGTAGAAGAAGAGGCGCTAGTAGATGTGTGTTTGGATGGGATTCATCTCTGGATGAATCACCTGATAAACCCAATCCCTAATTTAGCATGAGAGACAGATTTAACACTCCCAAATGAAATGTTAATGCAGAAACATCCGCATGGTAAATAATTTACTTTTCTTCCAAGCACTGAAGAAGATTAATGGACAGTTTTTTTTTTTTTTAAAAATAAAAATCAAGTTAAAACATTTGCAGGCTCCAGTGTCATTGCAGTAACAGGCAGCAAGTGTAAACACTGCAAGGATTGTATCCATTTAGCAGCAACTGGAAGACCACACAGTGCACGAGAGGCAGCGATGAGCAGAGCTGCCCTTTCCATTAAGGGGCCACTTCAAGTTTCCATTTGGAGCTGGGACAGGCAGGGCATTCACTGGCCGGGTTCAAGGCACCCATTATTTGTTATTATGAACTTTCTAAAATGAAGAGATTAAAATAAGTCCAAAGTGTTTCTCTGACAAATGTTAAATGTCACCAACAAGATTTATAGCACTTCTGTTCCCCTCTGTTCAGTGGCAGAGGTTACCGAGGGCTTGTCCACTGGCTGCCAGCTTTATAGTTTTAGCACTGGCCAGAGAGCAATCCAAAGTTTCCATAATGAGTAACAGCACTTTCAGCTCACCATCATCATTTGTCCTACATCCATTATTGTCCTAAGAGACCAATCTTGCTGATGTAAATGGTGCTGACAGCTGGTGTGTCAGTGTTTCACACCTCTGCAGCTGCCAGGCTGCAGGATTACAAATATATGAAAAATAAAAAAGCTAAAATCCTAACACATCAGTAGAGTTCAAAATAGCATCCAACAGCCCATGCTGTAAACATCAGACTGTACACACCAGCAGTGCTCCAGCTGCCTGCAGTAATTGCACCTGTCAAAGGGACACTGGGAAAAGAAAATCAGGGTTGTGGTGGGTACAGAAGGTACCTCAGGGTGCAACGGGAGATGGCAGACTTTCCTAGGCATGACTGATCTCTGCAGTTATCCCATTAGCTGGAATTTCATGCATCCCTTAGTCAACATATACACACGTTCACATCATGGACTATATGGGCTATCTGCATGTTCACATCCATAATGATGCTTAGAGTATTCTCACTCTCAAAAAAGTTCCCTTTTTTCCTTTCCCTGCACTCCCCGAGATCAGGGTGATGTGTTCAGCATACCAGTCAAATAGGAATAACAATCCATTACCACCACCAAACTGAGTGTGCCAATCTACAGGTGCAAATAACCTCAGCTGATGGACCAGCTTTCCAAAAATCATTAGAAAAGTGAACCACCACTACATCAATCATGAACCTCCCAGCTACTGCAGGGCTGCATGGATACTAACAGTTTGGCGCCGTTTCCAAGATTAAGAACTTATTCATGTGACTGCTACTCTGTGTAATTACAAGAGTTGCTCTATACCCCAAAGTATTTCAAATCCATACCCTGGATTTGACTCACGAAACTTATCAGCACACAGCCCCACCAGACACATTGGCAGATAATTTTTTGAACCAAGCAATAAATCAAGTATTTCCTTCGAGTATGAATCAAAAGCTTGACTCCCATAAGTGTACGTGAAAAGCCCCTGCCGAACACTAATGACTCAGAAGGCAGAGCTGAGGCACAAATGGTGCTCCTAAGTTAAAAAAAATAAGAGACCAGGTTGCTCATGACCCAAACGGAACATCACACCACCCCTTCTAGCTGAGGAGGCAGGAGAAACTTGCCCAGTCAAACCAGCCACACTTGAATGCGGTGGCACCTTCCATCTGGGAGGCATCCTGAGAAGTTCGGAATTTCAGCAAGCAGCCGGCCACCACCGGGCCCTGCACAGGTACGCTGGCCCTTTTCCCTGGGAAACAAAACTCACCAGGCCAGGTTCCTGATGTCAGTTTGCAGTAAGCACTTGGCACTGCCAAACCAGCCACAGTTGACTCTGGTGGCACCTTGCGTGTTGGAGGCATCCCAAGACGGGTGGAATTTCAGCAGGCAGCTGGCCACCCCAAGCCACGGGACCCTAGACACGAACGCTGGCCTTTCCCCAGAAAAATAAAACTCACCCAGCCAGGTTCCTGATGTCAGTTTGCAGGAGGCACTTGCCACTGTCAAAGCAGCCACAGTTGCCTGTGGTAGCACCTTGCGTGCTGGAGGCATCCTGTGTCGTTCAGAATTTCAGCAGGCCACTCCGGGCCACTGGACCCCGGACAAGGACACCGGCCCTTTTCTCTGAGAGACAAAACTCACCAGGCCAGGTTCCTGATGTCAGTTTGCAGGAGGCACTTGGCATTGTCTAAACCAGCCACAGCTGAGTTGCTGATGGGGGCACCTTGCATCTGGGAGGCATCCTGAGATGTTCAGAATTTCAGCAGGCAGCCAGTAACTCCGGGCCCTGGCCCCTGGACATGATCAACAGCCCTTTTCTCTGAGAAGCAAAACTCACCAGCCCAGGTTCATGGTGTCAGGTTTTATGTAGGTTCTTTTGGGGTGTTCAGTTCTACTGTGCAGGATTCCTCTCTTACACAGCTGTCAGCATCTGGCGATAGCCACAATGACTCCATTGGGCCTGGAAATCACAGCCTTTAGACCATCACTGTTTTTCCCAATGCACTCTGTCATCTCTGGCCCTTTTTAATTGCATTCCACTGCAATCTTAAAACTCTGCATTTTCATCGAGTATCCCCTCTAATTCTCCCCCTAAAAGTATTCCAAAAACCCCTGAAATAGCCCTTAAAACCTCCTTAGAATACTCTTAAAGGCCCACAATTCTAGAGAAGCCTTCTAGAATCCCTTACATATCCTTAGAAGTTGTGGAAAAATCTTGAGAAAAACCTGCCCAGCCTCCAAGCCTCACCTGTTGCTCTCAAACCCTCTGATGTCTTCCCTACCTTTTCGCAGTGGGTCTTGTTGTCCTCTGAGGGTTCTGTCCTTGTCCTGCTGCTGTTGAGGGTTGGTGTCTTGTGCCAGCAGGAGGATTCCGGTCTGCTCTCGCTCTTAGGGTTGCTGGGTTGTGCTGCTCTTGGGGGAAAAGGCTTTTCTTTGGGGGGCTGGTTAGGGTGAGGCTAGGGCGAGAGGTGCTGCACCTGTGCCCTTTGTACCCTGAACCCTCAGTGTCAGCTCTCCACCTGTCAAGGCACCCCCGCCCACACGTCTGTGTGTCACCCTAAACCCCCCGACATTGTCCCTTGGCCCCCTAAACTCCACCGTGCACTCTCCACCCGGGTAGGGGTGGTTTTTAGGGTGAGGTTAGGGCTGGTGTGAGGGCTGCTCCACCTCTCACCCTCAGGCACGAGAAGTTCATCGAGGAGTGCCGGGAGGAGAAGGGGACACGGCAGAAGAAGGCTGAGGCGAGGCAGAGGCACCCCAAATCGCCCGGACAAATACAGCAGCAAAATAAAGCTGTAATCAGCCTTGGAGTGCCAAGCACCCCCTACAAAGTGAAACCAGGAACCTGGCCTGGTGAGTTTTGTTTCCCAGGGAAAATGGCCAGAGTTTGTGTGAGGGAGCCAGTGGCCCAGAGTGGCCGGCTACCGCCTGAAATTCCGCATGTCTTGGGATGCCTCCCAAATGCAAGGTGCCACCACAGGCAACTGTGGCTGGTTTGACAGTGCCAAGTGCCTCCTGCAAACTGACACCCAGAACCTGGCCATTTATTTGCCATTGTATCAGTTTCAGTGGAAGCAACTGTCCCATTTTCTAATTTTAAGGGGTTCACTTGAAGGAAGCTCTGCCTTTTTCAGCATTTTAAGGGTTTAAATTTGCATTTCTGGGCACTTCTTTCTGCTCTCTAGGACCAAGTATCTCAGAGAAGGGCCAGGCTGGTTAACCCTGATGCTACCTAGGAGACGATTATTTTTCTGATTTTTCTTTATAATATAGATAGCCCCAATTCAAGGCCCCAAGGAGAGTAAGAACATTCATATAATTAGTATTGTTCTCCACCTTACTTAGTCACACATGAAGCACCGCTCAGTACTCACCAAGAAAAAACTATGTAAGTTAACAGCAAATTATGCAATTTATCTAATCATGCAACCTAAACACAAAGTTGTATTTCTTACCCATGTCTGCCCTTTTAGTCCAAGCACTTGTAGCAAAAAGAAAACACTGTCATTTCTCTGAAGAGTTTTCTCTTACAGCAAGCCCTTTACCTCTCTCAAATTCAAGTGAGTGGAGCCAAACAGCTGCAGCAGCTCTGAGGGCTTTTATAATCGGTGGGATTTGCCCCCTCCCTTTTCCCAGGTGCTGTGGCAACGAGAGGCGGGCACCATCAGGGGTATATTAACCCCAGCCTTTGCTAAGGGACTTCATTCCCTTCCTGGCATTTGCTAGGATAAGAGCTCTCTTCTCATTTCAGGGAAGAGACTCAGCTTATCTCAGTTTGTTTTTAGCAGGTATTTTTGGGCATGTGAATCAACAGTGACTTTGAAGATACAGTGAAGAAAACAGCACTGAGCACAGGGAGTATTTAAGTTTATGATTTTTGGGTTGTATATTCAGGGGTGGTAAGGTGCTTTTGTAATTTCTGGGGGGGGGTTTTGTTTGTTTTTTGTTTTGTTTTGGGGTTTTTTGTTTGTGGTTTTTTGGGGTTTTTTTTCCTTGTTTGTTTTTTTTTTTGTAGGAGGAGTGCCACTGCCAGAAATTCCAGGCTGTGTCAAGTACAAACCTTTTTTCAGCAAATTCATCATGTCGCAAAAGGGAACTACCCTGTGTGAAAGATGATGTTTGAGATTGAGGCTTCAGAGCAGTTGAGGATTGTGACTAGGAGAGGGAGGGTGAGCAGGTACTTGGTTAGGAGTTATTGTGGGGGGTTTAAAGGCAGCAGGGTGAGAAGGTCCCCCAAGGCTTTTCACAAGTGTAGTAGGGGCATTCACGTGTCTTACAGCACACAAGCTCATCCACTGCACTCACAGAAATGCTGTGTAACTTTGGCTCTCTCTAACTCAGGTGCCACTCATAATAAGAGCCACATCCTTGGATGCAGGCTGAAGATGGGGATTTGAGGACCCAGGCACACTCAGGCAAGGGCAAGTAGCTGACTTGCTGGGATTTGGCCCACATAACACTAAACTCATACACTGTTTTTGTTTTTCTTTATTGTAGCTGACTGAGAGGCTAACGGGCAGTCACGGGGTCCTCTGAGGCAGACTCATTTCAGGTCCAACGTGCATTCACATCACTGGTCATCAAAAAGATACATTGGGGGCCACTGCCTGGAGATGGGAATGGTAGGAGAATAGCGGGTTGGAAGTTGTCTGCTTTAGGCAATCCATTCGGAGTATGCCAAGCCCTCCTCTCCAGCCGGTGATGGACCGGGTTTGCCGCTTTTGCGAGCCCTGTGGAGGTATTGCAGGACTCTGTGATGAAGCCCTGAACCTTTCTGTTTAAAGGTGCCATCGGGCTGGCCTTTGGCAGCCAACGAGGAGTTGCGGCGAGTTGGGGAATAGGGAGGAGGAGCGAGGGTCCGCTCAGGTTTCAGCTATGTCACATCTGCCCCTCTCCCCTTAAACCAGGCGCACCCTGCCATGACGGCATCGGCCTCCAAGCGTTGCTGAAGCTAATGGCATTAGGATATGGCGAGTAGCGGAAGAGTTGGATTTTGGGCAATGTGCTGGTAAGACCATACACTGATGTTTTGTTTCCTTTATTGTAGCTATGAGACAGCAGCCTTGTGACAGCAGGAACTTCCCAGATGACGAGGTGGCCTTCTTTTGCACCTGATGCAGATTGGCATTCCCAGATGTCTGAGAGATAAGTCGAGGGCTATGACCTACAGAGGGGAGGAAAGGGGGTTGCTGGGTTGGGATTTGCCGGGAGGGGTTTTTGAGTCAGCTTTGGAGCTGAGGATATCCAGGAAATGTCATCTTAAGGCCACATAAAGGGAACGTGTCACTTTTGATCCCAGTGCTGTGGTGAGCAGGGCAGAGCAGCCCTGGTGTGTGTTGTGTCACTTGTCTAACGTGCCTTATGTGTTATGTCTCATGTTGCACATCTTTTACGTTAGCCCTTTGAGGGGCCTATCAGAAACCCTAGCATCATTCTTAGCACATGTGATCTCTGCATTTCTTGGTCTGGCACCAATGCCATAGGACTTCTGACTCGGGAGCTCACACAGGCATTGAAATTGCATTTCTCTTTCGGAGCATCCAGTCTGATGTCTTCTAAGGTCTTGTTCTGAGCTGTATGTACTGCGGTGCACCGCAAGGATCCATTATGGCAGATTAGGAATTGTAAGAATGTGAGGATAGGTAGAGGATTCTGACAGTAGTGATCTCGGACATCCATCCTTGATTATTCCAGTAATTCTTGGAATAAACCATTGTCTTAGCAGATTCTTCCTCCATGGTTCTCTGAGCCTCATCAGCTCGCCATTGGTCTCATCCCAGTCATCTAATTTGCGTTCTCTCAGTCGTTGCAGTCCTTCTTCTTGCCCTGAGATTTCTGTCCCTGTTGTGTCCCCATTGTTTGTCACGTCCTGTCCTGTGTCACGGGTGTCTGCACATATTTGTGCCGGAGCTGCTCTGCCCTGCTGCATAGTCTGTTGTGACAGGACAAATCCTGGGGCTTGAGATTTGTTGTGTGGGGTGTTGTTGGACTCTGGATGGTATTCCTAGGTTGACCCAAGGTGTCTGGAGCTGTGAAGTTGTCCTGCAGCCCTTTGACTTTTGTCCTAACTTTGTTTCAGATGCAGATGGATAACATCCATGGCAGAGCAGCCCATCCCAGTTGAGTAGGGCTCTGATAGGCATGAGAAGCGCATCTCTCTTTAGGAGCTTCCAGTCAGATGTCTTTGAAGGTCTTGTTCTGAGCTGTATGGACAGCTGCCCCCCACAAGGATCCATTTTGCGCATTAGGACTTGTAAGCAAGCGAGGATACATAGGGGATTCTGACCATAGGATTCTTGGGCATCCATCTTTGCAGTTCTTGCAATAAATCAATCAGTTAGCATCTTCTTCCTCTAGGGTTCTGTGAGCCTCATCAGCTTGCTGTCAGTCTCACCTCGGTCCTCTCATTTTGCAATCTCAGTCCTTGCAGTCCTTCTTCTTGCCCTGAGATTTCTCTCCCTGTTGTGTCCCCATTGTTTGTCACGTCCTGTCCTGTGTCACGGGTGTCTGCACATATTTGTGCCGGAGCTGCTCTGCCCTGCTGCATAGTCTGTTGTGACAGGACAAATCCTGGGGCTTGAGATTTGTTGTGTGGGGTGTTGTTGGACTCTGGATGGTATTCCTAGGTTGACCCAAGGTGTCTGGAGCTGTGGAGTTGTCCTGCAGCCCTTTGACTTTTGTCCTGACTTTCTTTCAGATGGAGACAGATAAAATCCACGGCAGAGCGCCCTATCCCGGGTGAGTGGGCTCCCCCGAGCAGGTCAGTCCGTGTTTGTCTCTGCAGGGGGAGTGTAAATGGTGACTCTGTGTTACAGCATTGTTCTTTTTCTTTAATTTAGGATGCAAAGCCATCTAGCAACAGTCAAGTTGACGTGGGTAAGGTGAGCTGTGGAGAGAAGCAGTTGTTATTGCTGAGGTCTCAATTTCTGGTGCGACTCTAAGCCTCTGTTCTCGTTTGTGTTCTTTAGGCAATCTACTCGCGTTATGCCAAGCCACTGTCACCAACCGGCTGATGGACCAAGTTTGCTGTTCTTGTGAGCCCTGTGGAGGAATTGCAGGACTCTGTGATGAAGACTTGAAATTTTCTATTTAAAGGTCCCTTCTGGGCAGGCCTCAGGAATGGCCATGGAGTCACGGTGAGTTGGGGAGGTAGTGAGGAGGAGCCAGGGTCTGCTCAGTTCTTAGCAGTGCCACGTCACCTCGTCCCCTCTTTACCCAGGCGTACCCTGCGATGATGGAATTGGTCTCAGAGCACGGCTGGAGCGTGTGGCCCGAGGACCCGGTCATTCTTGGGAGGCAGTGAGTAGCAGAATTGTTGGGTTTTGGTCGATGTGCTGCTAAGATGATGCACTGATGTGTGGTTTTCTTTATCTTGACAGACAAGGAGACAGCAGCCCAGTGACAGCAGGAACCTCCGAGACAGCCTGGTGGCCTTCCTTTGCACCTGATGTGGATACTCATTCCTGGACAGCCAAGAGATAAGTTGAGGACAGTGACTCACAGAGGGGATGGAAGGGGGCTGCTGTGTTAGGACTCACTGGGAGGGATTTTTAAGTCAGCTTTGGAGCTGAGAATATCCAGGAAATGTCGTCTTAAGGCCACATAAAGGGAACATGTCACTTTTGATCCCAGTGCTGTGGTGAGCAGGGCAGAGCAGTCCTGGTGTGTGTTGTGTCACTTGTCTAACGTGCCTTATGTGTTATGTCTCATGTTGGACATCTTTTACGTTAGCCCTTTGAGGGGCCTATCAGAAACCCTAGCATCATTCTTAGCATCTGTGATCTCTGCATTTCTTGGCCTTGCACCAATGCCATAGGACTTTGGACTCAGGCACTCGGACAGGCATCAGAATTGCATTTCTCTTTCGGAGCATCCAGTCCGATGTCTTTGAATGTCTTGTTCTGAGGTGTAAGCTCTGCTGTACACTGCAAGGACCCTTTATGGCACATTAGGCCTTGTAAGAATGCGAGGATAGGTAGAGGATTCTCACCGTAGGATTCCTGAACATCATCTTTGTAGTCCTTTGAATAAACCATTATCTTAGCAGATTCTTCCTGCAGGGCTCTCTGAGCCTCATCAGCTCGCCATCAGTCTCACCTTGGTCATCTAATCTTGCGTTCTCTCAGTCCTTGCGGTCATTCTTCTTGTCAAGAGATTTCTGTCTCTGTCGTGTCCCCTTTGTTTGTCGTGTTCTGTCCTGTGTCACGGGTGTCTGCACGTATTTGTGCCGGAGCTGCTCTGCCCTGCTGCACAGCCTGGTGTAATAGGACAAGTCCTGGGGACTTGAAATTTGTAGTGTGGGGTGTAGTTGGATTCTAGATGGGATTTGTAGATGGACACAAGATGCCTGGAGCTGTGAGGGTATCCTGAAGCTCTTTGACATTTGTGCTTTCTTTCAGATGCAGGCAGATAAAATCCATGGCAGAGCACCCCATCCCCAGTGAGTGGGTTCCTCCGAGCAGGTCAGTCACAGTTTGTCTCTGCAGGGGAAGTGTACATGGTGGCTCTGTTACAGCACCGTTCTTTGTTTTTTATTTTTAGGAAGTAAAGCCGGGTATCAGCAGTCAAGGTGAGCGGTGACTAGTGGACAGAAGCAGTTGTTATTGCTGGGGTCTCAGTTTCTGATGCAACTCTAAGCCTTCACTCTTGTTTGTGTGATTTAGGCACTCCATTTGGAGTATGCCAAGCCCCCCTCTCCAACCGGCTGATGGACCGGGTTTGCTGCTCTTGTGAGCCCTGTGGAGGTATTGCAGGACTCTGTGATGAAGCCCTGAACCTTTCTGTTTAAAGGTGCCATCGGGCTGGCCTTTGGCAGCCACCGAGGAGTTGCGGTGTGTCGGGGAATAGGGAGGAGGAGCGAGGGTCCGCTCAGGTTTCAGCTATGCCACATCTCCCTGTCTCCCCTTAAACAAGGCACACCCTGCCCTGATGGCATCCGCCTCCAAGCGTTGCTGAAGCTTACGGCCTGAGGAGCTGGGCGTTCGTAGGAGACGGTGAGTAGTGGAAGCCTGGTCTGGCACCAATGCCACAGGACTTTTGACTCAGGAGCTCGGACAGGCATCAGAATTGCACCTCTCTATCAAAGACATCTGACTGGGTGCTTCTAAGGTCTTGTTCTGAGCTGTATGGGCAGCTGTGCATCGCAAGGATCCATTATTGCAGATTAGGGCTTGTAAGAATGTGAGGATAGGTAGAGGATTCTGACCATAGCATTCACAGGCATCCATCTTTGCAGTTCTTAGAAGGAACCATTCTCTTAGCAGATACTTCCTCCAGAGCTCTCTGAGCCCCATTGGCTCACCATCGGTCTCACCTCAGTCCTCTCATTTTGCATTCTCTCGGTCCTTGGAGTCATTCCTCTTGCCCTGAGATTTCTGTCCCTGTTGTGTCCCCCTTGTTTGTCCTGTTCTGTGTCACGGGTGTCTGCACACATTTGTGCCGGAGCTGCTCTGCCCTGCTGCGTAGCCTGGTGTAATAGGACACATCCTGGGGGCTTGAAATTTGTAGTGTGGGGTGTAGTTGGATTCTAGATGGTATTCGTAGGTTGACCCTAGGAAGTTGTCTGGAGCTGTGGAGTTGTCCTGCAGCCCTTTGACATTTGTCCTGACTCTCTTTCAGATGCAGACGGATAAAATCCATGGCAGAACTCCCTATGTGAGCTGGGGCAGTGGTGTGGAGGAGTCCCAGGGATTACTGTTTTTGAGGGCAATAGTCACATTTTCTGTGTTGTCTTAGGTACTGCGAGGAGCTTCGTAGCCAAAGTTTGGAGAGAGCGCCACCGAAGCACACAAGACCGTCTCAACCTCCACGTCCCACCGGGGATGGATTTTGTCAGCTCGTCTTCCAAAAGCTAAGTGTTGGGGTCCATAGTTGGGAGAAGGGGAGAAACCTTTACTATCACAGGAGGCAATTTGATGTTAGCTTAGCAGAGCAATCTGTAGCAGAACAGGTCCCTCAGAAGTAAAGGGAGAGGGTTTCTCCTCGGCCTCACCAGAGCCTTTGCCGGGCAGGGCAGTTCCGACCCATCTCCGCGTTCTCGCGAACTTTGCGTCGTCAGCCTCCTTCGCCCCTCGACATCGTCACGGATCTTTCTCCTGAGGAGCTCGCCTTCAGGTCCGGAGCTATAGCCACCATCACCCGGCAGTCTTTGCTTCCTTCTCCAGGCCCATCGAGGCTCCCGAGCATCCTCTTAACTGCTTTGGCACGAACCTCTTTCAAGGAGTTACGTTTCATCATCACACGCTATTGCCATAGGACTCACTTTCCTTTGGCATTTTTGGCCTCTGGCTCATCTTGCGCAAGGAATCTTGAGTCCATAAGGTGAAACTGCCAGGCGGTTTCCCCTTGTGTCTGTTATGTTATCTGTGTCTTTTATGTTGTCTACGTTACAGTGTCTGCGTTGCGTAGTCTGTGTCCATAGTCTTCTGTGTCATAGGCCTTTGTTACATCTCGATGTCGTATCGACATCATTCCGTGCCGTATTGGCCACATTTTACTCACGTTCCTTCCTGGACATCGCTTATTCTGCCATCTTTACATTTTTACTCTTTGAGACACGAAGAAGTACACAAGATGTTCTCATCAGTCTTCCATCTCAGCTGCTGTAGTGCCTTTTTCTTCCTGTGCCATTCTCTTGGGCTTCTATAGGGAGTGTCTTTCACCCTCCTCATGTGAGTACCATAGTTCTGTAGGTTCCATCTTCTCAAAGGGTATGGTGCTCAAGAATTAATCTTCCAGAGAGTTATCTGAAGTCCTGGCTTATATTGTGTGTAATTATGTTGTATGAACCTATGTTGGCTTATATTGTGTGTAATTATATTGTATGAACCTATGTTGGCTTATATTGCGTGTAATTATGTTGGCATACATTGCATGTACTTGCATGGTATGTAATTATGTTGGCTTATATCAAATGTACTTGTATGGCATGTAATTATGTTGGCTTGTATTGTATGTACTTGTACTGTACGTACCTGTGTCGGCTTCTATTGCGTGTACTTATATTGCGTCACTTACGGTCAGAGCTGCCCTGCCCTGGCACGTAGTCACAGTTAGGTAGAACAATTATAAAAACTTTACCATTCATCTGTCTTCTATGGGATTTTGGGTAGAAAACTTAGGGGCCCAGAGCAGGGACAAGTCCTAGCTGTCAGCCACTCGTTGATCACCTCCCGTTGTCTCACAGGTCCCCGAGGTGACTGATTTCCCGGAATCTACCGTTTGACGTCTAGGGGCTGCAGCCGGTTGATGCATCAAAGCACGTTCTTCAGGGTTTCAAGTAAGGGCTGCAGCAAGCCTGTAAGTCGAAGACAGCGTGAGTCTGCGTGAGAGTGAGCGACCGTCTGCGTCCGCTCGTCTCTGCACGTGCGAGTGTATGCTGACAAGGTCTAAAGCTGTGTGTGTAATGTTTGCCTTTCAGGTTTTTCAACATTTTAAAATTTAGAATAAAAAATCCCCAGCCGGGGGGTTTTTTTTTTTCCTCCCCGGCTGGGTTTTTTTTTCCTCAGTCCCGGCCGGTCTGCGAGGTGACGTTCATCGCCAAATTTTGGGTGCGGACCGTCCTGGGACTGGGGTTTTTGTCAGGCAGGAGGATTTTTTGTGAGGCTCCCGGGAACCACGTTCCCAAGGAGCGCCATGAATGTGTGCCGGGGGTCAGCAGGGTGGTTGCGATGCGAGCGAGGGTGGGTTTGTGTGTAATGTGAAGGAGACGTTTATGATGGATGAGTGTTGCGTTCTCCGTGCCGCTTTTGTTTTGGGGTTCCTGTAAAAATAAATCAAAATGTAATGAAAATAGAAAAAAGGTGATCTTGTGTTTGTGTGTTTGGCTTATATTGTTCTGTGTTGTTCTGTATTTGCATTGCTGTATATTGCTCTGTATGTAAATTGGACTTTTACCAGCATGGGCATGGATTGTATCTGTATTTGCATTTGTATACACTGTTTCCATGTGTTTTGCTGAAGTGTATTTAAGAAAATTCAATCAATAAAGTGGAATCAACCCTAATAAAGATACCCCCCCCCCTTGGCTTCTGTCTTTATTTGGTGTGTTTTTCTCCACTGCCTTTGTTCCTTTTACCTCTCACTTTACTTTTCTGTTTCTGGCTTCATTTCTGTCTGTCTCAAACTGTTTGTTTCTCAGTGCCTGTAGCTCTGTCTGTGCTTGTGTAACTGTTTCCCTGATTTGTTTTCCCTCTGTTTCTGTATTTTACTATTTAACTCTCTTTTTCTTCTGTCTAGCCTTAACTGTAATTATGTTCTTCTTTTCTACAGTCACTTGTTGGTTTTCCCTCTCCTCCCCTTTTCCCTTCTTTCTTTTTTGGTCTAACTGCTTTCCTTTTTCACTTTAATCCTAGCCTGTCTTCCTTTTCACTCTGACTCCTCTTCTTAACTGTCTTGCTCTCCTCTGTCCTCACGCTTCTGTTTTCTCTTCTCTTTTCTCCCTCTCTCTCTTCTCTTTTCCCCCTCTCTCTTATCCTTTCACTCTCTTGTCTTTTCTCCCTGCCTCTCTCTTCTCTTCTTTCCCTCTTCTCTTTTCTCCCTCCTGTTTTCACTCTCCTCTCTTTTCTCCCTCTTCACCCTTTCTCTTTTCTCTCTCTTCTCTTCACTCTCTTTTTCCTCTCTTGTGTTCTCACTCTCTTCTCTCTCTCTCTCTCTCTCTCTTTTCTCCATTTCTCTTTCTTTCTTTTCTAACTGTGTTTCACTCTTTCCTTCTATTTTCTCTCTACCTTTTTTTTTCCCACTTTGTCTCTCTTTCTAGACTTTAGAAATAAAAAAGCAGCAGTAGAAACTTTCAGGCTCCCTAGGAGTAAAAAAAAAAAAAAAAAGATTTTAGAAACTATTTACTCCCTGGGAGCCTGAAGCTTTCTACTGCTGCACCAGACATATAGTTTTTCTTCTTTTTACATATAGGGGATGGAGTCCCTAATTAGCTGTCCCACCCATCACTCACCCATGACACTGCACACCTACCCTACAATCACTATCCCACCCACATCACCAATCATGTAATCACGAACATCATTAAATACTAAAGTAGACCTTTAGAAATAAAAAAGCAGCAGTAGAAACTTTCAGGCTCCCTAGGAGTAAAAAAAAAAACAAAAAAAAGATTTTAGAAACTATTTACTCCCTGGGAGCCTGAAGCTTTCTACTGCTGCACCAGACATATAGTTTTTATTCTTTTTACATATAGGGGATGGAATCCCTAATTAGGTGTCCCACCCATCAGTCACCCATGGCACTGCGCACCTACCCTACAATCGCTGTCGATCAGCCACCCATGACACTGCACACCTACCCTACAATCACTATCGCACCCACATCACCCACCATGTAATCACGCACGTCATTAAATAGTAAAGTAGACCACCCCTCACCCATAGAACCCCCGCGCCCGCCACATCCCACCCCTGAACCGTCCACAGCGGCCCCACACCGCCCCCTGCCGACCACCATCAGGTACTGCCAGTGCAGCGCCACCTGCTGACAACAGCGCAATATTGCAAGCACAGCGCCACCTGGCGACTGCTACAGGGAACTGCAGGCAGAGCACCCCGCATTACGTCACTGCGTTCAGACGTCGCCCCGCCCATAGCCACGCCCCATTACCCGCCCCTAACTCCGCCCCCAGGGAAACCCCGCCCATCTCCCGCCCCGGGCACGCCCCCAGCGCCTCAGAAAAGCCCCCAAGGCATAGCCGACCACACAGATGCCTGACCGAAATGCCCAAACCCACCCCAGGCTCCAGAAACATCCCCGCAAGGCGCCAACCGGTTCAATGAGACCGGAAGACCACCGGGAGCAAAATCGCAGCGCGGAACACGCAGAAAAAAAACCAAAAATCGCCAATCAGGACCCCGTCCCGGAAGCCGCCATCTTGTACGGCACCACGTGACCCCTAGGGGCCGCCATCTTGGGTGCCGTACCACGTGATCCCATGGGGGCCGCCATCTTGCCGCCCCAGGCACGCCCCCAGCGCCTCAGAAAAGCCCCCAAGGCATAGCCGACCACACAGATGCCTGACCGAGATGCCCAAACCCACCCGGGGCTCCAGAAAGACCCCCGCGCGGCGCCAACCGGCTCACTGAGACCGGAATACCACCGCGACCAAAACCGCAGCGCGGAACACGCACAAAAGAAACCAAAAATCGGAAATCAGGACCCCGTCCCGGAAGCCGCCATCTTGTACGGCACCACGTGACCCCTAGGGGCGGCCATCTTGGCTGCCGTACCACGTGACCTGATGGTCACCGCCATCTTGACCGCGATCACGTGATCCCATGAAGGCCGCCATATTGAAGCACTACCACGTGACGACATGGGGGCTGCCATCTTGTGCGAACTAGGGTTAGGG
>NW_024364047.1:0-217 GCF_014805655.1 Passer montanus | reverse complement strand
CACTCAGGGTCACTCACTGGTCACTCTGGCAGGCTCAGGCCATGTGGACATCGTGGGTCCCTTTTAGGTCCCTTTTAGGTCCCTTTTGGGTCACTTTTGGGCATTCTGGGGTCACTTTGGGGTCGGTTACTGCTGGTCACCCGGTGGTCACTCAGCGGCCACTCAGTGGCCACCCAGTGGTCACTCCGTGGTCACTCTGGCTCAGGCCATGCTGATA
>NW_024364046.1:0-217 GCF_014805655.1 Passer montanus | reverse complement strand
CCTTAATTACTCACAGCTGCAACCCATTAGGCAAAGGCTGTTCTTCTGACTTGGTAATTAGTACACCTGTGACTTATCTGGGGCCAGGTCACCTGTTAAGGTAGTCAAAGCCCATCCAGTATTTTCTGGGTTTCTTCTTTAAAAAAGTTTTGTAGCCAGTTTCCATCAATAAGGGGCAACTCTGTGGGAAAGTTTTTTTGGTTTTTTTTTTTTTTTT
>NW_024364045.1:0-217 GCF_014805655.1 Passer montanus | reverse complement strand
CGGCGGCGGGGGGCTACGGGGGGCTCGGCGCGGGGTCAGTCGCGGTTGATGCGGAGGCGGAAGGCCACGCGGCCGGCGAACTTGTCGCGCTCGTCGTCGGCGCGGAGGCCGGCGGCGTTGAGGCGACATTCCACGTGGTGATCCACGTTGGCCGTGGCGTTGGAGAACTGCACGGCCACCACCGGCTGCGTGTAGTTCACCTGCCGGGAATTCGGGG
>NW_024364044.1:0-2420 GCF_014805655.1 Passer montanus | reverse complement strand
CATGGATACATAAAGCACGTACCCTGCAACCTGCATGAAATATAGCATTGTCAGGGAACTGACTTAGCCTTAAGTCTCTCCCCTCTGAACTTTGAAGCGTGCAGCTTCACATGCAGATTGGATTGGGGGGCTTTGAAACAACAGTGATGTGAACAGGCAGTTGGCAGCCCCCACAGGCTCAGCACAGCATATAAAGTAATTGGATTTGTGCTTGGAAATGAGGAAATGGAAACTGAGCTCCTTAGCTACTAAGCCTGCACATATTTTGAGTGAGAAGAGAAAGGGCAGACAAGTAGCTGGAAAACACTTTCAAGAAAGGAAACTTGCTGGAAAGGGTTTTGCACCAAGACCACCATGTAGCTTGTGGCCTGTTGTGTTCTGCAGCAGCTCACAAATACCATGTTTGAACTCATTCTGTGGGTTTTCTGCAGGTCCAGATGGAATCTTGGAATTTGGAACCATTAATGTCCTGGATAATGTGAAGAAAGTCCTGAGTCTAAAGAACAAAGGGAGATACAACATTGAGTACAGGTGAGTCCTGCTGCCTGGTAGTCAGCTGTTGTGGTGCAGGGTTCATTTGGTTTGTTCTGTTTCCCCCTAAAGTTATAATGGTTCGGTCCTGGGTTTCCCCCCCTCCCCTGGCAACCCCTCCTTTTGAGAGTGTCAGTCTTTTGTCTCCACCCCTGTTCCCCTGGTTACCCTCTGTCAATCCCTCCCTGAGTTCCTGCCCATCACACACTGTCCCCTTCCCTCTTTCCAGAAAGTTCTCCCGTCCTCGGTGGGTGATTGGATCGGGAACAAGGGTCCCTCCCTGTCACATTCCCTATTGGCTAGCCGGCATGTTTGTCACGAGTTTGTTCCCTCCCAAGTTCTCCCTCATTGGTTGAAATGTTGTATGTTCCGTCCCCTTTATAATCGGCTGTGCCCCCACCTCGTGGTCCCGACCCGGCTGGCTTCCCCTGGAGACATTAAAACTCTGGACTTTGCCCCCGAGTCGAGTCCCTCTTTTCTACTTCGCCTTCCTGCTGCCCACCGCTGCCTCCTGCTGAGGCGCTCCCCGGCGCATCTGGGCAGTGCCCCCCGGCTGTCAGCTGCTGTGCCACAGCTCAGCCGGTGCAGACTCCTCCCCTGCTCGGGGGAGTAGAGAAAAACTCAGACAGCAACACAGCAATATTTGCCATTCTACCATTTATTAATCTATAAATTCAGTTTATGTTTCCTATTACACAACTTTGGGAATTCTTTGCGCCTGAGGAAAGGAGGATGGGACTTCCTGAAGTCTGAAAGATAATTTAAATGGGGTGCCATCAAAGTTTACATCAAAGTTTTCAAAGAAGGTTGGCACATCTCCAATCTTCCTGCTTACTCCCCACACCTCTATTCTGCTTCCAAAAAGAACGCAACCATTAACAATTAGCAATTGTAGTTAGTATACTGTGACTTTGAAAGACCAGAAATACTTGTGGTATACAAGAAACGAAAGTATTGAAATATGTTCCTATTCATTGCTCTTTAAAATTAGCATTTTTAAACTAATTTTTAGAAGAAAAAATATTTTTAGACTCAGTCTCTGGCAAAACCTGGTAATACCAACATAAAAGGAAGATGAAATAGGAGGGGGATATAATGAGATGAATAGGGAAATAAATGTGAATATCTAGCATGTGAAAGGGTTATTTTGGCTATCTGTTGCAATGCTTTAGCACAAGGTGAGCATTCCCTGGGAGGATGGGATCCTGCCCAGGGAAGCAGGAAGGAAGACACACTGTCTGGGGCTGTTCTCAGTAATGCATTTATGATAAAGCTGTGTCATCTTGAAAGGTGTTTTCTCCTAACACTGCTCTCTGGGTTCTCCCAAGGAACAAATCCCTATCAAAAACATTTTCAAGTTGGATCCAGTCAAGATGTCCGTTCCTGGCTCATCCTGTGCTGTTGCTACAGTGACCTTCACCCCACCAGATGAGCAGAATTACAACTGCACCTTCAAGGCTTCCCTTGTCATCCCAAAAGGGTAACTGACCCTGTGAAATACTGGGGAGGCCTCACTGATAGCTGCCTCTCCCCTGGGAAGGCACAGCCCTCTTGTTAGCTCTAATGCTTTCAGTAGCCTTAGGCAGATGAGCAGAATTACAACTGCACCTTCAAGGCTTCCCTTGTCATCCCAAAAGGGTAACTGACCCTGTGAAATACTGGGGAGGCCTCACTGATAGCTGCCTCTCCCCTGGGAAGGCACAGCCCTCTTGTTAGCTCTAATGCTTTCAGTAGCCTTAGGCAGAGTACTTGGCATGAGATGATCTTGAGAGGCAGTAACTCTGAGATAGAGCAGAAAAATGAGGCTGATGGTTTAGCCTGCATGAGGAACTACAGGCAAATATTAGCTAGCCAACTGGAAGTTACTGAGATGTGCTACAGCTGAGCTG
>NW_024364043.1:0-217 GCF_014805655.1 Passer montanus | reverse complement strand
GACAAGAATTAGCTACAGCATAGAGCAACGTTTGATGAAATAAAAATTGACAGCAACAGCTTGAGACCTGGTTCAGAGAAGAGGCCCTGGCAGGTGGTCCCAGGGGTGCAGCACTACTCAATGCCCACAGGAAGGTGCTGTGGCAGAAACTGGGAAATATTACAGTAGAAAATATAAAAGTTAACTTAAAAAAGGTTGGATGACTCTGTCTGCCAAT
>NW_024364042.1:0-217 GCF_014805655.1 Passer montanus | reverse complement strand
TGTTGAGAAACAAGTGTTAACTCTTTCAGTGTCATTTTGGCAATGTGGAAAAACTTGGAAAACGCTATCGTTAAGAGTACGTTAAGTAACAACTATTCTTAATTATTAATATTTTGCTGGAGGGAATAGAAAAACATATCATTTCATATATAGATTCATCCTTATGCTCTTTTCTAACAAGGACCATGTCTCTGAGAGTGACCAGTGTGTTTGAGAC
>NW_024364041.1:0-217 GCF_014805655.1 Passer montanus | reverse complement strand
TTTTTGCAGTTTCATTTACAGAACTCATAAAAAATTCTCCAAGTGATGAATATATTGACATCAAAACCCACATATCTTCATATTAATAAAAATGGCTTTTTTTGCCCTTAAGCACAAAAGACATTATTTCTCTCAAAAAGCCCCCAAAAAGTCTAAGAAGAAAATTGTGGTTTTAACATATGTACCCTTATATCAACTTTGAAAGCCATGTGCATTT
>NW_024364040.1:0-217 GCF_014805655.1 Passer montanus | reverse complement strand
AAATCCCAAGGAATTTTTTCAAAATCCCCCAAAAAAATTCCCAAAAAAAACCCATTCTAAAAATCCCAAGTGATTTTTAAAAATTGCCCAAAAATCCCCCAAAAAAATCCCCAAAAGATCCCCCCAAAAATCCCTAAACAATCCCCCCAAAAATCAAAAAAAAATGTCCCCAAAAAGTAAAAAAAAACCCAAAAAATCCCATTTCAAGTATCCCCAA
>NW_024364039.1:0-217 GCF_014805655.1 Passer montanus | reverse complement strand
TTTGCTTGTTTGCTTGTCTGCTTTGTTAGGAAACACAGACAAACGACTCTTCAACTAATTACATTTGAAAAGAGGGTATATTTATTACAGCGCTGGACACATGTGGAATAATTTCCATAAGCTCCTTCTCTCTGTTTATCCAGAAAAGGTTTTTCATGTTCAGATGGTTTCCAGGATGGTTTCTATGATGCCTATTACATAAACATTAGTTCTCACC
>NW_024364038.1:0-217 GCF_014805655.1 Passer montanus | reverse complement strand
GATCAGCCACACATTGCCTTCTGTTTCCTCTAATTTCTACACTTTCAACTATGGAGGTTCTAAATGGTTTTCCCTCTGCTCCCATCACCTCACAGACCTTTCTCCCAGTTGTCACTCCTGTGGGTAATTCCTTTATATTTGATCTATCTGCTCCAGTATCGACTAAAAATTCAAATTCTTCGCTTTGAGGACCCACCTCAAAGTTTACTAGGGGCTC
>NW_024364037.1:1112-3537 GCF_014805655.1 Passer montanus | reverse complement strand
TCCCTTTTCTTGACCCCAAATCCCCTTTTTCTAACCCCAAATCCCCATTCCCAGCCCCCAGAATTCCCCAAAGCCCCCGGAATTCCGGGAAGTCCCACCTGGGAGATGTCCACCTCCCCGAAGTGCTCGTAGCATCCATCAGAATTCCCTTTTCCTGATCCCAAATCTCCTTTCCCAAACCCCAAATCCCCTTTTCCTGACCCCAAACCTCCATTCCCAAACCCCAAATCCCCTTTCCCAGACCCCAAACCCCTTGGGAAGATCTCAGAATTCCCCAAATCCCCCGGAATTCCGGGAATTCCCACCTGGGAGATGTCCACCTCCCCAAAGTGCTCGTAGCAGCCGTCGGAGTTCTCGCCGCTGGTCCAGTCCCCGTAAACCAGATCCCGTTTTTCCCAGAAAAGGGCGGAGCTGACGTTGAAATCCGTAAAGTGCTCGTGCTCCGAGATGTAAACGTACAGGTCCTGCGGGAAGCGGCCCAAAAATCCCGGAATTCAGCCCAAAAATCCTGGGAATTCGGCACAAAAATCCAGCCCAAAAATCCTGGGAATTCAGCCCAAAAATCCTGGGAATTCAGCCCAAAAATCCCGGGAATCCAGCCCAAAAAATCCCGGAATTCAGACTAAAAATCCTGGGAATTCAGCCCAAAAATCCTGAGAATTCGGCACAAAAATCCAGCCCAAAAATCCTGGAATTCAGACTAAAAATCCCGGGAATTCAGCCCAAAAATCTCTGGGAATTCAGCCCAAAAAATCCCGGGAGTTCAGCCCAAAAATCCCGGGAATTCAGCCCAAAATTCCCAGGAATTTAGCCCAAAAATCTCTGGAATTCAGCCCAAAAATCCATCCAAAACATCCTGGGAATTCAGCCCAAAAATCCCGGGAATTCAGCCCAAAAATCCTGGGAGTTCATCCTAAAAATCCCGGGAATTCAGCCCAAAAATCCTGGGAATTCAGACCAAAAATCCATCCCAAAAATCCTGGGAGTTCAGCCCAAAAATCCCGAGAATTCAACCCGCAAATCCCAGGAATTCAGCCCAAAAATCCCGAGAATTCATCCCAAAACCCCTGGGAATTCATCCCAAAAACCTGTGGGAATTCAGCCCACAAATCCTTGGGAATTCAGCCCAAAAATCCTGGGAATTCAGCCCAAAAATCCTGGGAATTCAGCCCAAAAATCGTGGGAATGGTCCCCAGGATCACCAGGATCCCAGATTTGGGATCTGACCCTGGAATCCCCCTGGATTTGGGATCTGACCCTGGAATCCCCCCCCAGATTTGGGATCTGATCCCAGATTCCCCCAGATCCAGGCTCTGATCCCAGAATCCCCCTGGATTTGGGATCTGCTCCCCAAATTCCCCCTAAATCTGGGATCTGAGCCCAAAATCTGCCCCAGATTTGGGATCTACCCCTGAAATCCCCCCCAAATCCGGGCGCTGACCCCGGAACCCCCTGGATCCCTCTGGATCCCCCTGGATCCCTCTGGATCCCCCTGGATCCGCTCTGCCCATCAGGGTGTCCTTGGGGCAGAGCTTCCTGCTGGGGCTGGGCCCAGCCCAGGTTCTGATCCCAGGATCTCCCCGGATCCCAATCCCAGATTTAATCCCAATCCCAGATTTGATCCCAGATCCGATCCCAAATCCCAATCCCAACCCGAAATCCCAGATTTGATCCCATCTGACCATGAGGGTGTCCTTGGGGCAGAGGTTCCTGCTGGGGCTGCGGGGCTGAGCCCGGCTCTGATCCCAGGTTTGATCCCAATCCCAGATCCGATCCCAAATCCCAATCCCAATCCCAGGTTTAATCCCAATCCCAGATTTAATCCCAGATTTAATCCCAGATTTAATCCCTGCTGACCATGAGGGTGTCCTTGGGGAAGAGGTTCCTGCTGGGGCTGCGGGGCTGAGCCCGGCTCTGATCCCAGGTTTGATCCCAATCCCAGATCCGATCCCAAATCCCAATCCCAATCCCAGATTTAATCCCAATCCCAGATTTGATCCCAGATCCGATCCCAAATCCCAATCCCAACCCGAAATCCCAGATTTGATCCCATCTGACCATGAGGGTGTCCTTGGGGCAGAGGTTCCTGCTGGGGCTGCGGGGCTGAGCCCGGCTCTGATCCCAGGTTTGATCCCAATCCCAGATCCGATCCCAAATCCCAATCCCAATCCCAATCCCAATCCCAATCCCAATCCCAGATTTAATCCCAATCCCAGATTTAATCCCAGGTTTAATCCCAATCCCAATCCCTGCTGACCATGAGGGTGTCCTTGGGGAAGAGGTTCCTGCTGGGGCTGCGGGGCTGAGCCCGGCTCTGATCCCAGGTTTGATCCCAATCCCAGATCCGATCCCAAATCCCAATCCCAATCCCAGGTTTAATCCCAATCCCAGATTTAATCCCAGATTTAATCCCAGATTTAATCCC
>NW_024364037.1:0-799 GCF_014805655.1 Passer montanus | reverse complement strand
GCTCTCACCTGAACAGGACCCCTTTAACCCCTTCAGTGCCAGCTCTCACCTGAACAGGGCCCCTTTAACCCTTTAACCCTTTCCCTCCCAGCTCTCACCTGAACAGGGCCCCTTTAACCCTTTAACCCTTTCCCTCCCAGCTCTCACCTGAACAGGGCCCCTTTCACCCTTTAACCCCTTCAGTCCCAGCTCTCACCTGAACAGGGCCCCTTTCACCCTTTAACCCCTTCAGTCCCAGCTCTCACCTGAACAGGACCCCTTTAACCCTTTCCCTCCCAGCTCTCACCTGAACAGGGCCCCTTTAACCCTTTAACCCCTTCAGTCCCAGCTCTCACCTGAACAGGACCCCTTTAACCCCTTCAATCCCAATCCCTTTAACCCCTTCAGTCCCAGCTCTCACCTGAACAGGACCCCTTTAACCCTTTCCCTCCCAGCTCTCACCTGAACAGGACCCCTTTAACCCCTTCAATCCCAATCCCTTTAACCCCTTCAGTCCCAGATCCCACCTGAACAGGACCCCTTTCACCCTTTAACCCCTTCAATACCAATCCCTTTAACCCTTTAACCCCTTCAGTCCCAGCTCTCACCTGAACAGGACCCCTTTAACCCCTTCAATCCCAATCCCTTTAACCCCTTCAGTCCCAGCTCTCACCTGAACAGGACCCCTTTAACCCTTTCCCTCCCAGCTCTCACCTGAACAGGGCCCCTTTCACCCTTTAACCCCTTCAGTGCCAATCCCTTTAACCCCTTTAACTTCATTAACCCTTTATCCCTTCAGTCCCAGCTCTCACCTGAACAG
>NW_024364036.1:0-217 GCF_014805655.1 Passer montanus | reverse complement strand
ATTTTCCTCCCATTTTTCTCTCATTTTTCTCTTATTCTTCCTCCCATTTTCCTCTTATTTTTCTCTCATTTTTTCTCCCGTTTTCTCTCATTTTTCTCCCGTTTTCTCTCATTTTTCTCTCATTTTTCCTCCCATTTTTCCCAGTTTCCTCCCATTTTCCTCCCATTTTCTCCCATTTTTTCCCCCCATTTCCTCCCATTTTTTCTCATTCTTCTCT
>NW_024364035.1:0-217 GCF_014805655.1 Passer montanus | reverse complement strand
TTGGGAACCAAAAATCCATCCTGGAACCCTGGGATTGAGGGGGAAAAATGGGATTGGGAACCAAAAATCCATCCTGGAACCCGGGATTGGGGTGAGAAACAGGGATTGGGACCCAAAAAATCCACCAAGAACCCTGGGAGAGAGGGGGGAAAAGGGGATTGGGACCCAAAAATCCATCCTGGAATCCAAGTTTGGGGGGAGGAACCAGAGACTGGGG
>NW_024364034.1:0-217 GCF_014805655.1 Passer montanus | reverse complement strand
ATTACTGAGAAATGGCTTCAAACAGAAATGACATATTTAATTGTGGTTTCTAACATATATACCCAAATTCAGCAACTTAGAAAATACTTGCATACACAGAAATTGCTATTCTGCTCAGTGTACAATTACAATAAGGATCAAGGTAACTACCAAGAAGTAGTTAATATGAGGCCTAAGGACAGCCTCCCACTGCTGTAACAGTGTTATACACTCTCTT
>NW_024364033.1:0-217 GCF_014805655.1 Passer montanus | reverse complement strand
AAATATTCTCATTTTATCATGTAATGTAACATCAGTAAGCAAAATTATTGGAAAATTTACTTTTTATTTAAAATTTTTACTTTTAAATTAATTTTAAAAGTAAATAATTAAAAATTAATTTAATTTTTACTTTTACTTTTATTTAAAATATTTACTTTTATTTAAAATTTACTTTTTAAATTGCAAGCATGGATAAATATGGTATCTTTTTCTCTTC
>NW_024364032.1:0-217 GCF_014805655.1 Passer montanus | reverse complement strand
TATTCAGGACATGTAATTTCTTTCCTCATCTGAAGTTTTGAACAGTTATTCCAGAAGTTCATAACAGGTGAAACTACTGAGCTGAGGTATTTAGGTCAATAATGAGAACAAGAAGCAAGTGCAAAACAAAATTTTCAAAGATGAAGTATTTTCTTCCTAACATATCTGAGTAACTTGACTTCTAACTCCCAATAAGCACGTGAAAGAGGGAAGAAAT
>NW_024364031.1:0-217 GCF_014805655.1 Passer montanus | reverse complement strand
TTCTAAGATCTCACCTGAGTGTGCCTTGGAGGATGTACTAAACTCTGACTCACAATCAAGGCAAATTTCAGCATCCTAGAAAGTTTGGCCCACGACTCCAAACATGGCACTGGCTGCACAACAAAAGCTGTGTTCAGGATGCACCTCTGAGTGTCTCTTCGCAGTAAGTGACCATGGGCATAACAAGTTATTTTAAGGCTTTCAGTGGCTGCTGTTC
>NW_024364030.1:0-217 GCF_014805655.1 Passer montanus | reverse complement strand
TATTATCATATTTCAAGAATAGCACCAAAATTACATTTTCCTTAGCACAAGAAGTGAACAGACATGAGATAAATCAATAAAATACTTCTCTATATTTTCCTTCCTCTGTTTCTTTGCTACTCAGTGTCCTACAGTATTAAAAAACCCCACAAAAACAAAAACATTTTAATTTATTTAATCTCAGTTGAAGTCTAATCAGATTATTAAAACCTATGAA
>NW_024364029.1:0-217 GCF_014805655.1 Passer montanus | reverse complement strand
CTCACTGCCAGCCCGGTAACCCGACCGGCCGCCAGCCAACACCTCCTGCCGCGGGACTGCCCTCCAATCACACACAAACCGAACTCTAATGCCAAATTAACCAGACTGATTACCAATCAATTTGTATACAAGCAGTTCATCAGAGCCCTCACAAAGCCCCGCTTTGGTCTCAGTGTCTGATAAGTTACTAGCACAACAAAACCAACCAAACATGCAA
>NW_024364028.1:0-217 GCF_014805655.1 Passer montanus | reverse complement strand
AAATCCTGAAATTATGCAAAAAATGAAATATTTTTATCTTGAATAAATTGATGAGGAAAGGAAACTGAAATTTTATGTTTCTGGAAAACAAAAGGAACTTCAAATGAACTAACACATTTCAAATAATGATAAATTAATGATTGAAATTTTCCACTGATTTAAATATTTTTTTTTTCATAAATCCACATTGATTTTTGGTTGTAATGAAAACACCTAT
>NW_024364027.1:0-217 GCF_014805655.1 Passer montanus | reverse complement strand
CCCCAAGGTCACCTCCGTGTCCCCAGTGTCCCCACTCCAGTGTCACCCCTCAATGTCACCCCAATGTCCCCCCAATGTCACCCCAAGGTCACCCCCTTCAAGGTCACCCCAAGGTCACCCCGCTGTCCCCCAGTGTCACCCCCCTGTGTCACCCCTATGTCCCTGATGTCCCCTTGGTGTTCCCCCAGTGTCCCCAATGCCACCACTCCTGTGTCAC
>NW_024364026.1:2476-3558 GCF_014805655.1 Passer montanus | reverse complement strand
CCCCTGCCCAGGGACCCCCGAATTGGGGGAGAGGGACGTGAGACCCCCGAATTGGGGACACAGCCTGAGACCCCCACCCAGAGACCCCTGAATTGGGGGGGGGGGCTGCCACTGCTGCTGCTTGAGGAGCTGCTCCTGGGGAGGGGGAGAGAGAGAGAGACCCCCAAATTGGGGGGGAGAGCAGTGAGACCCCTGCCCAGGGACCCCCGGATTGGGGGAGAGACCCCCGAATTGGGGGGGAAATGGGGATGAGACCCCCACCCAGCAAAGGGGAGAGACCCCCGAATTGGGGGGGAAACAGGACATGAGACCCCCGGATTGGGGATACAGCCTGAGACCCCTGCCCAGAGACCCCGGAATTCGGGGAGAGAGGGGTGAGACCCCCGCCCAGCAAAGGGGAGAGAGACCCCTGCCCAGGGACCCCCGAATTGGGGGGGACAGCAGTGAGACCCCCAAATTGGGGACACAGCCTGAGACCCCTGCCCAGAGACCCCGGAATTCGGGGAGAGAGGGGTGAGACCCCCGCCCAGCAAAGGGGAGAGAGACCCCTGCCCAGAGACCCCCGAATTGGGGGGGAAACAGGACATGAGACCCCCGGATTGGGGATACAGCCTGAGACCCCTGCCCAGAGACCCCGGAATTCGGGGAGAGAGGGGTGAGACCCCCGCCCAGCAAAGGGGAGAGAGACCCCTGCCCAGAGACCCCCGAATTGGGGACACGGCCTGAGACCCCTCCCCAAAGACCTTTGGATTGGGGGGGAGAGCGGTGTGAGACCCCCGAATTGAGGGGGGGAAATGGGTGAGACCCCCAAATTGGGGATAGAGTCTGAGACCCCTGCCCAGAGACCCCTGAACTGGGGGGGAGAGCGGTGAGACCCTCACTCAGAGACCCCCAAAATGGGGGAGAGAGACCCCCAAATTGGGGGGGAAATGGGTGAGACCCCCGCCCAGAGACCCCCGAATTGGAGCACACCCAAAGCCCCCAGACTCCAATACTCGAGGGAGGGGGTCTCTCCATTCGCAGCCCCCTCCCCAATTCCCCATCCTCCTCCCCATTTTCCACCCCCCTCCCCACGCCCCCTC
>NW_024364026.1:0-1881 GCF_014805655.1 Passer montanus | reverse complement strand
GCCCCCCGAATTGGGGCAACAGCCTGAGACCCCCACCAAAAGACCCCAGGGGCTGCTGCTGCTGCTGCCACTGCTGCTGCTTGAGGAGCTGCTCCTGGGGAGAGAGACCCCCGAATTGGGGGGGAGAGGGACGTGAGACCCCTGCCCAGGGACCCCCGAATTGGGGGGGAGGGACGTGAGACCCCTGCCCAGGGACCCCCGAATTGGGGGAGAGGGACGTGAGACCCCCGAATTGGGGACACAGCCTGAGACCCCCACCCAGAGACCCCTGAATTGGGGGGGGGGGCTGCCACTGCTGCTGCTTGAGGAGCTGCTCCTGGGGAGGGGGAGAGAGAGAGAGACCCCCAAATTGGGGGGGAGAGCAGTGAGACCCCTGCCCAGGGACCCCCGGATTGGGGGAGAGACCCCCGAATTGGGGGGGAAATGGGGATGAGACCCCCACCCAGCAAAGGGGAGAGACCCCCGAATTGGGGGGGAAACAGGACATGAGACCCCCGGATTGGGGATACAGCCTGAGACCCCTGCCCAGAGACCCCGGAATTCGGGGAGAGAGGGGTGAGACCCCCGCCCAGCAAAGGGGAGAGAGACCCCTGCCCAGAGACCCCCGAATTGGGGACACGGCCTGAGACCCCTCCCCAAAGACCTTTGGATTGGGGGGGAGAGCGGTGTGAGACCCCCGAATTGAGGGGGGGAAATGGGTGAGACCCCCAAATTGGGGATAGAGTCTGAGACCCCTGCCCAGAGACCCCTGAACTGGGGGGGAGAGCGGTGAGACCCTCACTCAGAGACCCCCAAAATGGGGGAGAGAGACCCCCAAATTGGGGGGGAAATGGGTGAGACCCCCGCCCAGAGACCCCCGAATTGGGGCACACCCAAAGCCCCCAGACTCCAATACTCGAGGGAGGGGGTCTCTCCATTCGCAGCCCCCTCCCCAATTCCCCATCCAACACACCTGTCACACCTGAGACACACCTGGGCACACCTGAGATACACCTGAGTGCGCCTGAGTACAGGTGTGTAACCCCTGAGCTACCCTGAGTGAACCCTGAGCTACAGCCACGGCCTGCGACAGCTCGGCGCAGCTCTGCCGGCGGCGCCGGCGCCAGGCCTCGTCCTCGTCCTGCAGGTGAGATACCTGTGACACACCTGGGATACACCTGGGCACACCTGTGCACACCTGTACACACCTGCACACACCTGCACACCTGTATTGCACACACCTGTACACACCTGCACACACCTGCACACACATGTATCACACCTGTGCACACCTCTATCACACCTGTACATACATGTATCGCACCTGCACACACCTGTGCACACCTGAGCACACCTGTACACACCTGCACACACCTGTACACACCTGCACACACCTGTACACACCTGCACACACCTGCACACACATGTATCACACCTGTGCACACCTCTATCACACCTGTACATACATGTATCGCACCTGCACACACCTGTGCACACCTGAGCACACCTGTACACACCTGCACACACCTGTACACACCTGCACACACCTGTACACACCTGCACACACCTGCACACACATGTATCACACCTGTGCACACCTCTATCACACCTGTACATACATGTATCGCACCTGCACACACCTGTGCACACCTGAGCACACCTGTACACACCTGCACACACCTGTACACACCTGCACACACCTGTACACACCTGCACACACCTGCACACACATGTATCACACCTGTGCACACCTCTATCACACCTGTACATACATGTATCGCACCTGCACACACCTGTGCACACCTGAGCACACCTGTACACACCTGCACACACCTGCACACACATGTATCACACCTGTGCACATCTCTATCATACCTGTACATACATGTATCGCACCTGCAC
>NW_024364025.1:0-217 GCF_014805655.1 Passer montanus | reverse complement strand
GAAATGTTCCAGAACATTCCATGGGATTCCAAGAATTTTTGGGTTTTTTTTGAGAAATTTTCCAGATTATTTTTTTAGGGAATTTTTCCAGGTTTTTTTTAGGGTGTTTTCCTGGCGATTTTGGGGGGAATTTTCTGGGGTTTTTTTTGGGAATTTTTCCAAGCTTTTTTTGGGAATGTTCTCAGGTTGTTTGGGGAATTTTCCAGGATTTTTTTTT
>NW_024364024.1:0-217 GCF_014805655.1 Passer montanus | reverse complement strand
ATTCAGGCAGTGCCACAGCCCTTCCCTTGCCCAGACACGCACAGAGCACTGCTGGAGGCCAGAGCTGGAGCTGCCCACCTGACCCAGGTCATTCCCAGGGTTTTATCCCTGCAGACCACAGCCCTTCTGTGCAGGGTGAGCCTCAGGGCTCTGGGCTTGCACAGAACCAGCTTTGGAGCAGGAATTGCCAGACTGCACTGAGGAAAAGTCTGAGCAA
>NW_024364023.1:0-217 GCF_014805655.1 Passer montanus | reverse complement strand
CGGCCCGGCCCCTCCCGGCCCCGCCCGGCCCCGCAGGCCGCAGCTCCCCCTCACCGAGGCAGCGGGAGCCGTCGGGGCTGCTGACGAAGCCGCGGGGGCAGGAGCACACGTAGCTGCCCGCGGTGTTGGTGCAGTCGCCGCCGTCGCACACGCCGGGGATGGCCCCGCACTCATCCACGTCTGCAAGGAGGATGGAGAACCCATGGGAAGGATGGAG
>NW_024364022.1:0-217 GCF_014805655.1 Passer montanus | reverse complement strand
GAAAATACCCCAAAATCCTGCTGGGAACACCGAAATACTAAAAGATCGGCTGGGAATACCCAAAATGCCCCAAAATCCAGGTCGGAACAGCTGAAATACACCAAAAACCAGATGGGACACTGAAAATACACCAAAACCCAGCTCGGAACAGCCCAAATACATCGAAAATACAGCAAAAACTGGCTGGGAACACCCAAAACACCCCAAAATCCGGGTC
>NW_024364021.1:0-217 GCF_014805655.1 Passer montanus | reverse complement strand
CTCAGTTTCAGAAATGCTGCTGTAAGCCTTTTAATTCAGGCCACATGATGTTTTACATGTTTCATTAATTTGCTAAAATACAGCTTATATTTTCTGCAAGTTCGGCTTTGATGCCCTGCAGAAGATTCAGGCACAGGTATTAGCATCCAAGTATGCATGTGGACAACACCCAGCACTCCAGCTGGAGCAGACAAATGCTCTGTGAACAACTAGTAAT
>NW_024364020.1:0-217 GCF_014805655.1 Passer montanus | reverse complement strand
TCCATCCCTGTGAGGAGGTGCAGAGCAGCCCTTTGGGGCTCCTCAGAGCTCCATCGTTGTGAGGAGGTGAAGAGCAGAGCTCTTGGGGCTCCTCAGAGCTCCACAGCTCCACCCCTGTGAGGAGGTGCAGAGCAGCACTTCTGGGCTCCTCAGAGCTTGGAGCTCCATCCCTGTCAGGAGGTGCAGACCAGAGCTCCTGGGGCTCCTCAGAGCTGAG
>NW_024364019.1:0-217 GCF_014805655.1 Passer montanus | reverse complement strand
GGCGCAGGGAAACAGGAGAGGGAGGGGGCAGGTGGGCCGCGTACAGCCCCCTCCCACTTGGGATGCGAGGTGGCCCAGCCATGCCTACCCTGGATGGAACGGGGAATTGCCGAATCTACCATCCCCTCAAACGGCATCTGCTCCAATCACCTACCCAGCAGCCTCATTAAATTCGGGGGTGGGGGCATCCCCCAGTCAACAACCATCGCTCCCAGGG
>NW_024364018.1:0-217 GCF_014805655.1 Passer montanus | reverse complement strand
AACAAAAGTATTGTTCTTAAAATCTCTCCACTGGACATTCCTTTCCTCCAGTGGAAAAAAGCTTATTATTTCTCATCTTGTAAATTAGGGATTACAGTGCCTTTCCTTCTAGATAGTTTCCAATTTTTTTTTCTCTCTTCCACATGGATTTCTGTGATCGATATCCATCAATCATTATTTCCACTAGAAGCTGTCACTTCCATGACCTCTCTGTTGT
>NW_024364017.1:0-217 GCF_014805655.1 Passer montanus | reverse complement strand
AAATCAGCTCAAAAATACCCCAAAAATCAGCCCAAAAATACCCAAAAACACCCCCAAATCAGCCCGAAAATCCACATAAAATACCCCAAAAATCACCCTAAAAACACCCCCAAATCAGCCCAAAAATCCACATAAAAATATCCCAAAATCACCTCAAAAATACCCAAGAACACCCCCAAATCAGCCCAGAAATCACCATAAAATACCCCAAAATTCA
>NW_024364016.1:0-217 GCF_014805655.1 Passer montanus | reverse complement strand
GGATTCGATTGTGTGCAAGGAACTTTCCAAGCTGTGGGAGTGGAAGCAAGGCAAGATTGTGTGGTCTAGGTGTGACTATAGCACACTGAGCTTGACATCCTGTTTCATGAGGCCCCTTCACAACAGCCAGTAGGTGGTCTGTCTTTATAGCCATTCAAAAATCCAGTAAGTTTATTTATGAACATCCCAAAATTTTCCTGTGTTAATTACCATACAG
>NW_024364015.1:0-3616 GCF_014805655.1 Passer montanus | reverse complement strand
CCAGCACATCCTTCCTTTCCTTCTCCAGGATTTCCAATTTCCTCTTCAGAAATGCCACCTCCTGAAGAAGGGTCACAGCCTCTTCCTGCCTTTCCGTGGCCTCTTTCTGCAGGGCAGTTTCTCGAGAAATGTGCTTGACTTCTGCCTTCCAGAAATCTGCAGCAGGGAAGGGGAGAGGGGAAGGGGACAAGCAAAGCAAAGGCAAACTGATGTGCATCCTGCAGAGACAACAGCACTGTCTTCTCTAGCGGCCTGTGTTTGCCAGGCCCTAAGCCCACAAAGGCTCCAAAGCTGACAGAAATGAAGAAAATTTCCCCCCAGAGAAAAAGGCAGGAATGAAAGGGGCGGGGTTCAGAGGAATAGGAAAGAGTGTTTGCCCTTGGCTGTGTGCAGAGTGAGCAACCCAAGAGAGACAAAGGAGAAGGGATGCCTGTGCAGCCCTGCTCCAGAGAGGCCAATAGCCTGGAGGCTCTGGCAGGGCCTGGAGATTGGGGGAATTGAGCTGAGGCATCAGCTACAGCTCCTCAGCTGGTGAGACAGCGTGGGACAGTGAGTGGGAGAGGAGAAGCTGTACCTTGCTCAGTTTTCTCCAACACCTTCTGCAGCTCCATGTTGCAGGCTCTGAGGTTGTCTCTCTCAGTCTGTGTCTTCCTCAGCTCCAGCTCCAGAGCCTTACACTGTATGGCCAAGGCAAGAGCTTTGTCATCAGAGCTCTGGAGCTTCACACGCAGCTCAGACACCTCAGCCTCCAGCACATGCACAGAGTCCCTCAAGCAGCGTTCTCCTGCTCGAGACTCCTCCAGCTCCTTCAGCAGCTGCTTCTCTCGAGTTGCCTGGGAAGCCTCCATCTGCAGCACTGCGTCCTGCAGGGCCCGGATCTGGAAGATGGATGCACAGAGCCTCAGGGACAGGGCTGTTCCTGAGGCAGCAGAGTGGGCAAGAGGGAACACAATGAAGGAGAATTGAGTTCAAGCAAAAAAACAAAAGGCACAGAAGCAAGGATTCCAATGGAGAGCAATGGAGAGAAAACAGGGAAAGGGAGGCAATGGGCATCCTTGGGCTGCAGCTCTGAACTGGCTGTGCTGGAAGTGCCCTGCCCAGCCTGCCACAGCCACGGCTGTGTCCCCACATTGCTCAGTGCCCTGCACAGGCACCAACTCTGTGTGGGGCAACACTGTTAACAGAGGGACAGAGAAGCTCCAGAGGAGTCTGCTGCTGCTTCTCCTGCCACATTTCCTGCTGGGACCCGGGAGAGGAGGGAGGAAAATTTCAGTAGCAGACACCAGATTCAGCCTTGGCCTCAGGGTGCAGCAGCAGCCCCGGGCAGAACAAGGCAGCTGTGGATGCTGCTGGGAGGGGAAAGAGGTTGGGGCCTTCACACCAAAGGTGCTGCTGTGTGTCCCTGGAGGAGAGGATGCACAACTTACCTGGGTGTTGAGCTCCCGCAGTTGTCCAGCGCGGTTTGAAGAGAGCTGGTTGGCCTTCTGAAGAGCAGATTTACACTGAGACACATGATTGTTCAGTGCCATGTTCTGTGCTTCCAGGGTTCTGAGGCACAGGGTCTTTTCCTCCAGAGTCAGAATCAGCCTAGAAGGGCAGCAAGCAACTCATTACTATATGATATCACATTTTAGAAACTCTTAGGACTGGCACCAGCTCAGGGAAAAACTGCTCTGTCTGATGAGGTTTGTCTAAACATCTTGGCTGTTTGTTTCCCCTGCAGTCCCAGCCCAGCATGTGCCTACTCTGCTTTTGTCCCTGAAAGAACAGGCAGTTCCTGCCTACATGCCCTACCTTCCTATTGAGATGGCAATGTGAATACAAACCTAACAAAGTCTTGCAATGAAGACATTAGGGGAGAGCAACAGTTTTCTTCTGACTAACCAGGCTCCAAGGCAGGGAGCTTTGGTCAGCATGGAAGAGACATTGCCTTCCCCCATCTTACACATCCAGGCAGGAGGAGGAGCACCCTACAGCCAGGGGATCTCTGGCAAGTTCCCTAAGATTTACCAGCACCCATCCTACTTTCAGCTGGAGAAAGAAAAGCCAAAGTGGCAACAGAGGCTTGGAGCACAACCTGATGGAAGATGCAGAAGGTTCCAGGCAAGCAGGAGCAGCCTGCCTTTCCTTTGTCTTCTTCTTGGAAGAAGAATCCTGTGGCACTGAAGCCAGGCAGGACTTGATCAGCTGGAGGAGCCCCCCATACCTTGCTCCTGTTTCTTGCATTCTTTGCACAGTCAGAAATGCCTGGGACTGTGCAGGGTGGCAGGGACCCTGCTTGACTCCCTCCAGGCACCGGGGCACATTTGATGAGGAATGATGCAGCAGAGACATTCTTGTTTCTGGGCTGCCTCCGAGGGCAGTCTGGCCTAGATCAGCAATCAGGCCCTTAAGGTGGTTCTGCCCAGAAACAGCATCAGATGCCAGGCTGATCCAGATGCCAAAGGCTTCAAGTTACAGGACCCAAGGTGGAGCTGATGGATGCATCCAACTCCTTCCAATGCAGCTCGGGCAGTGTCAACACACCCACCTATATAACACATTTACCACTAGAGGGAATGGGCTACCCCAAAAGCCTTTGACTTCAGAAAAACTCTAACGGAACGCTTAGAAAAAAATAAAATGAAAGACAACATCCAGGCAATGGGACATGTCTGCACGGAGAGTTCAGAATCTGCCACTTGGGAAATGCTGCCAGAGCCCCTGGCAGGTGCAAAGATGGCAAAGAGGGAATCCATTCACCACAGTGCAGAGTCCCACAGGCTTTCATTTACCTGGCTTTTTCCCTCTCTAGGGCATTGACGGAAGCCTGCAATTCTGGATTCTGCTGTGCCACTTCTTCCCATCGACTCCTTTCCCTCTCCAAGTCCTGCAGATGTGCTTGCAGCTCCTTCTTCTGATGTTCTGCCTTCTCCAGCAGCTTCTGGACATGCTCTACCTCTGAGAGCTTCTGCCTGGACTCTTCCTGGGCCTCCCTCACATCTTGCTGCGCTCTCTGCACAGTCTTTTCCTGGCACTCTCGGGAGGCTGCCAGCTGAGATGTCAACTCTGCCACCTCCAGTCAAACAGAACAAAGCAGTCAGAGGCCACGGCCACAGCTTGTCACTGTCAGCCACAGCACAGGCTGTGAGCAAAGGGAAAGGACAACTCTGCATTTCTCTCTGTCCTGAGAGCCCCAGATTCACAAAGGATATGGCCAACTTGTTCCAGTCTCTAAGTGGCCCACCACCAAGGGCACCTGAAAAAGCACCTGCCAAACCAAGGCTAGCAAGAAGAGGCCAGCAGGAATCCATGCTGATGGCTGCTGACCAACAGGGCAGAGGACGAGCCCAGCTGTCCAGAGCAGCAGCTGACATTCAGCAGAGCACTGAGTGTCCTTCAGAGCCGCTGCCATGGAGCCCCCAGAGCACGAGACTGCCCCAGGGCTCCCCCCTGCAGCTGCTGCTTTGCTGTGGAGAAGCAAGAGGGCCACAGACCCCTCACTGCATGTCTGCAGTGCCACTGCTCTTTCACTCACCTGCTTTTGTAGAGCCTCTCTCTGCTCAAGGAGAAGATTCATTTCCTCTTTGAGGCCTTGTTGCTCTTGCTCGTGCCTCCTCTGTGCTGCCTGGACTTC
>NW_024364014.1:0-217 GCF_014805655.1 Passer montanus | reverse complement strand
GATGGTGGGAAGGACTTGCCCTGCCAGGGGAGCCCTCCTGGCTTGTAGGACTTTTCCATATGTGTGGAGCTGGAGGCTGATCAGGCCTTCTGTGAGAACAGGTTTGCATCTGCAGCACAGCAAGAGGAGCAGTTGGGGAGCTGTTAGCCATCCTCTCATGGCTGGGGACACTGGAAACAGCAAATCCATTTTGCTAGCAATGAATGCAGACCTATTT
>NW_024364013.1:0-217 GCF_014805655.1 Passer montanus | reverse complement strand
CTGTGGCACTGCCTGGGGTTGTTGTGCCCAGTGTAGGGCCTGACACTTGGCCATGTTGAACCTCATGCTCTTTGCTTCAGCCCATCAGTCCAGCCTGTCACATCCCTCTACAGAGTCTCCCTGCTCTCCAGCACACCAACACTCCACCCAGCTAGGTGTTACCTGTGAATTTACTGCAGACATACTCGATCTCCCCATCCAGACCATCAATGAAGAT
>NW_024364012.1:0-217 GCF_014805655.1 Passer montanus | reverse complement strand
ACTGTCACCATTGTGTCACTGTCATTGTCACACCACCACCACCACTGTCATTGTCACATTGACACTGCCACCATTGGCACACTGCCACCACTGGCACTGTCACTGTGTCACCGCTGTGACACTGTCACTGCCACTGTCACGCTGTCACCATTGCCACATTGACACTGCTGTGACACCGTCACCATTCTCGCTGTCACTGTCACTGTCACTGTCACTG
>NW_024364011.1:0-217 GCF_014805655.1 Passer montanus | reverse complement strand
TGACAAGGCTAGATTTACATAAAGGAATGAAGAACCTTGGGAATATGTTAAGAGTTTCTTATCCTGACTTAGAAGGGCATTCATTCCTCGGGCATTCCCACTTCAGTGCCTGACCCATGGTCTCCCACATCTCCCGCTTTCTTCTCTCTTAAAAATGCTTTGCCTGTTATCATTTGAAAAGCCTTCTTAAAGCATGAATGGCTATCATGACGATAGT
>NW_024364010.1:0-217 GCF_014805655.1 Passer montanus | reverse complement strand
TTTCTTCAGTGATTCTTACTATAGCTACTCTTCACAGACATCAGTATCATGGTACCTTAAATATGTTAAAAAAACCCAACTTCTTTGTTCTGGGGATCAGAACAAGCTGTCCCTAATATTTCAGCACTAAAAGAAAATAAAGAGTAGTCCCAAACTTAGTTTTTTAGACCATTTTTAATTACTCTGCAATGTTATTTGTCTGATTTATGACTTCTGA
>NW_024364009.1:0-217 GCF_014805655.1 Passer montanus | reverse complement strand
TGTCCCCAGGTGTCGTGCCCGGTGTCCCCAGAGCTCCGTGCCCGCCTGTCCCGTGCTCTCCGTGACCCGGTGACAGAGCAGCTGTACCCCGAGCCCCTGGGCACCTTCGATGTCCCCAACGTCCCCGTCCCTGTCACCACCATCGACGTCCTGGGCCGGGGCCAGGCCGCGCTCAGGGAGGCGGACGCCGAGCTGGGTGAGGGGACATTGGGGACAT
>NW_024364008.1:0-217 GCF_014805655.1 Passer montanus | reverse complement strand
CAGGGTTCTCATATCTCAGTGTAAATACTCTGCCAAAAGATTTTCTCATTGTATTTGGGGTTTTAAACCCATTTTTTTTCAGTAATTTCCAGAAACTCAAGCAACTTTTTATTTGTTATTGTACTGCCTAAACAGTTTTCTTTTTCCAAATGGAAGAGGACCAGAAAAAAAAATTCTGTTTGATCTCTTTTGAATAAAAAGCAGCAGGTGACCAGTC
>NW_024364007.1:0-217 GCF_014805655.1 Passer montanus | reverse complement strand
AGGACAAGGGGATGGGGAGGACACGGGGATGGGGGTGTGGACCCCTCCCTGACCATCCCTCGGGCTCTCTCCGTCTCTTCTGCAGCTCCACGGGGTCAGAGGAGACCTGTCCCTTCCACATCCCCCGTGTCACAGCGCTCAAGCTCTAGGACGGGGCTCTGCCGGGTGCGGCGCCCCAGGAGCTGCCACAAACCCAACCCAAACCCAAACCCAAACC
>NW_024364006.1:0-217 GCF_014805655.1 Passer montanus | reverse complement strand
TATAATACCTTACTATAATTAATGTTGTTTTGTCACTGGGAAGGAAAATGGGATAGAGTATTGTATGTCAGTTTGTTTCTCACGGCACCATCATCTGGTACAGCAGAAGGATGGTGGTGTAGTACTTAAAGATGCCATGGTGTTATTGGAGGGGGAAAACCTGAAAGATTTTATTCAGCTTGAGCTACAGGAGAGTGTTGTATTGAAGCTGGAAAGA
>NW_024364005.1:0-217 GCF_014805655.1 Passer montanus | reverse complement strand
GGAAGGACATGGGTGGGACAATTGGAGGGGACATGGGGACAGTGAGGAGTACACTGGGGACATGGAGGGGTACAGTGGGAGGGACAGGGGTGGGACAGTGGGGGGATAGAGGGGGGGAACATGGGGACAGTGAGGGGGTAATGGAGGGAGACACTGGGGACAGTCAGGGGACAGTGGGAGGGGACACAGGACAGTGAGGACATGGGGACAGTGATGG
>NW_024364004.1:0-5983 GCF_014805655.1 Passer montanus | reverse complement strand
GGGGAGGTCACCGGCGCCTCCAGGATCACACTGGGAGGGGAAAAAATGGGGAAAAAACAGGAAAAAACGGGAAAAATCGGTCACAAAATGGGAATTTTCCATTGAAATCCCATTGAAATCCATCAAAATCCAATGGAAATCCCACTGAAATGGCGTCCAGCGCCCGCAGCTGCGCCACAAACTCCAGCGACGTCACCGGAGCCTCCAGGATCACACTGGCATGGAGAAATGGGGAAAAAACGGGAAAAATCGGTCAAAATTTCATCAAAATCCCATTAAAATCCATCAAAATCCAATGGAAATCCATCAAAATCCAATGGAAATTTCATCCAAATGGCGTCCGGCGCCTGCAGCTGCGCCACGAACTCCGGCTACGTCACTGGCGCCTCCAGGATCACGCTGGGGACAGAAAAATGGGGAAAAAAACGGGAAAATTCCATTAAAAAATGGGAATTTTCTATAGAAATCCCATGGAAATCTCATTAAAATCCCACTGAGATGGCGTCCAGCGCCCACAGCTGGGACACGAACTCGGGGGAGGTCACCGGCGCCTCCAGGATCACGCTGGGAGGGGAGAAAATGGGGAGAAAATGGGGAGAAAACGTCAAAAAATGGGAAAAAATGGCAAAATTCCCATTGAAATCTATTGAAATCTCATTAAAATCTCATTAAAATCCCACGGAAATGGCGTCCGGCGCCCGCAGCTGGGACACAAACTCCAAGGAGGTCACCGGCGCCTCCAGGATCACGCTGCGAGGGGAAAATGGGGAGAAAATGTCAAAAAATGGGGAAAAAATGGTAAAAAATGGTAAAAAAAGTCAAAATTCCCATTGAAATCCATGGAAATCCAATGGAAATTTCATCCAAATGGCGTCCAGCGCCCGCAGCTGCGCCACGAACTCGGGCGACGTCACCGGCGCCTCCAGGATCACGCTGGGAGGGGAGAAAATGGGGAGAAAATATCAAAAAATGGGAAAAATCGGTCAAAATTTCATCAAAATCCCATTGAAATCCACGGAAATCCAATGGAAACTTCATCAAAATGGCGTCCAGCGCCCGCAGCTGCGCCACGAACTCGGGCGACGTCACCGGCGCCTCCAGGATCACGCTGGGAGGGGAGAAAATGGGGAGAAAATATCAAAAAATGGGAAAAATCGGTCAAAATTTCATCAAAATCCCATTGAAATCCATGGAAATCCCATTGAAATCCCACTGAGATGGCGTCCGGCGCCAGCAGCTGCACCAGGAACTCAGGGGAGGTCACCGGCGCCTCCAGGATCACACTGGGAGGGGAAAAAATGGGGAAAAAACAGGAAAAAACGGGAAAAATCGGTCACAAAATGGGAATTTTCCATTGAAATCCCATTGAAATCCATCAAAATCCAATGGAAATCCCACTGAAATGGCGTCCAGCGCCCGCAGCTGCGCCACAAACTCCAGCGACGTCACCGGAGCCTCCAGGATCACACTGGCATGGAGAAATGGGGAAAAAACGGGAAAAATCGGTCAAAATTTCATCAAAATCCCATTAAAATCCATCAAAATCCAATGGAAATCCATCAAAATCCAATGGAAATTTCATCCAAATGGCGTCCGGCGCCTGCAGCTGCGCCACGAACTCCGGCTACGTCACTGGCGCCTCCAGGATCACGCTGGGGACAGAAAAATGGGGAAAAAAACGGGAAAATTCCATTAAAAAATGGGAATTTTCTATAGAAATCCCATGGAAATCTCATTAAAATCCCACTGAGATGGCGTCCAGCGCCCACAGCTGGGACACGAACTCGGGGGAGGTCACCGGCGCCTCCAGGATCACGGAAAATGGGGAGAAAACGGGAGAAAACGGTCAAAAATGGTTATTTTCCATCAAAATCCCATGGAAATCCATGGAAATCCAATGGAAATTTCATCAAAATGGCGTCAAGCTCCCGCAGCTGCGCCACGAACTCTGGAAATCCAATGGAAATTTCATCCAAATGGCGTCCAGCGCCCGCAGCTGGGACACGAACTCAGGGGAGGTCACCGGCGCCTCCAGGATCACGCTGGGAGGGGAGAAAATGGGGAGAAAATATCAAAAAATTGGAAAAACATGGGAAAAAATGGGAAAAATCCATCAAAAAATGGGAAAGTTCCATCCAAAAATGGGAAAAATCCATTGAAAAATGGGAAAATTCCATTGAAAAATGGGAAAATTCCATCGAAAAATGGGAAGAATCCATTGAAAAATGGGAAAATTCCATTGAAAAATGGGAAAATTCCATCCAAAAATGGGAAAAATCCATTGAAAAATGGAAAAGTTCCATCCAAAAACGGGAAAAAAAACATCAAAAAATGGGAAAATTCCATTGAAAAATGGGGAAGTTCCACCCAAAAATGGGTAAAATTCATTGAAAAATGGGAAAAATCCATTTAAGAATGGGAAAGTTCAACCCAAAAATGGGAAAAATTCCATCAAAAAATGGGACAATTCCATCGAAAAATGGGAAAACTCCATCAAAATTCCATGGAAACCTCATGGAAAAGTCCATCAAAAATGGGAAAACCATTGAAAAATGAAAAAAAACCCAGGGGAGATCCATCCAAAAATGGGAAAAATTCCATCAAGAAAAGGGAATTTTTACCCCCACACCCCGGGTTTTTTCCCCAAAATCCCATTTTTGGCCTCCAAAACCCCATTTTTGGTCTCTAAAATCCCATTTTTGGTCCCTAAAATCCCATTTTTGGTCTCTAAAATCCCATTTTTGGCCTCTAAAACCCCATTTTTTGGTCCCGAAATCCCATTTTTTTGGGATTTTTTCCCCCAAAAACCCCATTTTTTGGGGAATTCTCTCCTCAAATCCCATTTTTAGTCCCAAATCCCATTTTTTTTAAGGTTCATGTATTTTTTGGTCCCGAAATCCCATTTTTTTGGGATTTTTTCCCCCAAAAACCCCATTTTTTGGGGAATTCTCTCCTCAAATCCCATTTTTAGTCCCAAATCCCATTTTTTTTAAGGTTCATGTCTCCAAAACCCCATTTTTGGTCTCTAAAATCCCATTTTTGGTCCCTAAAATCCCATCTTTTGCTCCCAAAATCAAACTTTTTTCAGGAATTTTCTCCCCAAATCCCAATTTTTCTCCCCAAATCCCATTTTTTTCGAGAATTCTCTCCCCAAACCCCATTTTTTGCCCCCAAACCCCATTTTTGGTCTCTAAAACCCCATTTTTGGTCTCTAAAATCCCATTTTTTGTCCCGATACTTTGTTTTTTCGTGATTTTCCTCCCCAAAATCCCATTTTTTTCAGGATTTTTCACCCCCAAACCCCATTTTTTGGGGAATTCTCTCCTCAAACCCCATTTTTCCCCCCCAAACCCCATTTTTGGTCTACAAAACCCCATTTTTGACCTCTAAAATCCCATTTGTGGTCTCAAAAATGCCATTTTTTGGTCCCAAAATCCCGGTTTTTTTGCAATTTTCACCCCCAAACCCCATTTTTTTTAGGTTTTTCCCCCAAAATCCCCTTTTCCCCACCTGATCATGTCGGGGGCACGACGAGCTCGTCCAGCAGCCCCCCGAGGCGCTCCCGGACCTGGCGGCGGTTGCGCAGCCGCAGCAAAAATCCCAATTGCTGCCCCCAAAATCCCTTTTTTTTGGGACTTTTCACCCCAAATCCCATTTTTTGAGGGAATTCTCTCCCTAAATCCCACATTTTTGGTCTCTAAAACCCATTTTTTGGGGTCAAAAATCCCATTTTTTGGTCTCCAAGACCCCATTTTTGTTCCGTAAAATCCCATTTTTTGGTCTCTAAAACCCCGTTTTTTGGTCCCGAAATCCCGGTTTTTTTTGCAATTTTCACCCGAAATCCCATTTTTTCCCCCCAAAATCCCCTTTTCTCCCACCTGATCATGTCGGGGGGCACGACGAGCTCGTCCAGCAGCCCCCCGAGGCGCTCCCGGACCTGGCGGCGGTTGCGCAGCCGCAGGTTCATGGCCCCGGCCTGGCCCTGCAGCGCCCGGATCTCCCAGCTCAGCGAGCTCAGCGAGCTCTGGAACGAGCCCAGCATCTCCTCCATGCGCTGGGGACAATTTGGGGACACTCAGGGACATTTGGGGACAATTTGGGGTTTTTATCCCGGGGTTTTAGGGCTTTTTTTGGCGATTTTAGGACAATTTTTGGCAATTTTACGGTGTTTTTATGGGATTTTTTAGCATTTTTGGGGTTTTTTGTGGCTTTTTTGGGGGGCTTCCTGAGTGTATGGGGACTTTGGGGACATTTGGGGACAATTTGGGGATGGGACACCTTGGGGACACCACGGGGACACTTTGGGGACACCTTGGGAACACCTGGGGACACCTTGGGGACACCCTGGGGACACCTTGGGGACACTTGGGGACACTCAGGGACACCTTGGGGACACCCTGGGGACCCGTGGGGACACCTTGGGGACACCCTGGGGACCCTTGGGGACACCTTGGGGACACCCTGGGGACACTTTTTGGGGACATTTTTGGGAGTTTTAGGGTTGATTACAGACAATTTGGTGCCAAATTTTGAGGTTTTGATGCCAAATTTTGGGATTTTGGTACCAAATTTTGGATATTTCACCCTTGGGGCCACCTTGGGGACCCTTGGGGACAGTTTGAGGACCCTTGGGGACACCTTGGGGACATTTTTGGGAACATTTCTGGGGGTTTGGGGACACTTTGGGGACAATTGCAGAGCATTTGATGCCAAATTTGGGTATTTCTGTGCCAAATTTTGGGATTTTTGGGGATTTCCCCCCCGGGGACCCCTGGGGACCCTTGGGGACACCTTGGGGACACTTTGGGGACACCCTGGGGACACTTTTTGGGGACATTTTTGGGGTTTTGAGAACAACTGCAGAGAATTTGGTGCCAAATTTTGCAATTTTGATGCCTCATTTGGGGATTTTGGTGCCAAATTTTGGGAATTTCACCTTTGGGGACACCCTGGAGGCAGCTGGGGACACCTTGGGGACACTCAGGGACACTTTTTGGGGACATTTTTGGGGTTTTGAGGACAACTGCAGAGAATTTGGTGCCAAATTTTGGGAATTTCACCTTTGGGGACACCCTGGAGGCAGCTGGGGACACCTTGGGGACACTCAGGGACACTTTTTGGGGAGATTTTTGGGGTTTTGAGGACAACTGCAGAGAATTTGGGGCCAAATTTTGTGATTTTGATGCCTCATTTGAGGGTTTTGGGTGCCAAATTTGGGGATTTCTGTGCCAAATTTTGGGAATTTTGGATATTTCCCCCCAGGGACACCCTGGGGACCCTTGGGGACCCTTGGGGACAGTTTGGGGACCCTTGGGGACAGGTTGGGGACATTTTTGGGAACATTTCTGGGGGTTTGGGGACACTTTGGGGACAATTGCAGAGCATTTGATGCCAAATTTGGGGATTTTGATGCCAAATTTTGGGAATTTTGGATATTTCCCCCCAGGGACACCCTGGTGACCCTTGGGGACCCTTGGGGACACTTTGGGGACCCTTGGGGACAGGTTGGATACAGTCCTGGATGGAGGCCCTCTCCACCTCCTGCAGCTCCAGCTCCACCTGGCGCGAGTACAGCCGCAGGTCCACGCCCTGCAACGAGATTGGGGACACTTGGGGACATTTTGGGGACACTTGGGGACATTTTGGGGACACTTGGGGACATTTTGGGGACATTTTGGGAAAATTTTGGGCCATTTCAGTGACATTTGGGGCCATTTTGGGACCATTTTGGGGAGTTTTGGGACATTTTGGGGCACCTTGGGGACACCTGGGGACACTTGGGGACATCTGGGGACATTTTGGGAAAATTTGGGGACATTTCAGTGACATTTGGGGCCATTTTGGGGCCGTTTTGGGGGGTTTTGGGCCCATTTGGGGGAGTTTTGGGGCTGTTTTGGGACATTTTGGGACACCTTGGGGACACTTGGGGACACTTTGGGGACATCTGGGGATACTTTGGGAAAATTTGGGGCCATTTCAGTGA
>NW_024364003.1:0-217 GCF_014805655.1 Passer montanus | reverse complement strand
CGCCACACAAAGGCGGCCGCGGCCGCCACGGCTCCCGCCCGCCGCTCCCTCGGCACCGCATGGCGGCGGCACCGCCCCCGCGGGGCTAGGCCGGGGCGGACCGGAGCCCCCTTCTTCCCTCCCTCCCTCCGGCCTCTCCCGCCCGGCCCGTCCGTCGCCGGGAGGAGCGGAGCAGGGTCCCGCCATGCTGCCCCCGGGCCGCCGCGCTCTCTGCCGC
>NW_024364002.1:0-217 GCF_014805655.1 Passer montanus | reverse complement strand
AATAATGCAACACTCCCATTGTTTGAATACATGAAAATAATTCTTCACATCATTTACAGTCAGAGTTTATACAGTTACATATACAGATCAAATTTATAGAAAGACACAAGCACATCTGTTTACATTTACTAATTATCAGGTTACATATAATATATATGTATACATACACATATATCTCTGTGTGTGTGTATATATATATCTACACATCAATATATAT
>NW_024364001.1:0-217 GCF_014805655.1 Passer montanus | reverse complement strand
TAATTAATAACCATTACAATTCATTTTAAATGAGAATTTGTTTCGATTAAAATGAAATTATTTTAAAATGTTTTTACATTAATGTGACATAATCAATGATCAATTAACAAATGAATTAATCACTCACGCTCCTGAGCCAGGACCCGCTGATCCCCTGGGGAAGAGGTAATTAATGAGCAATTAGCGGCTAATTAATGGGTGAATTGTGGGTGATTCA
>NW_024364000.1:0-217 GCF_014805655.1 Passer montanus | reverse complement strand
AGGGGGCTGCTGGGGCAGGCGGTCTCCGTGCGTGACCCCCGCCCGCAGCCCCCTGTGCCCCGGGGGGCTGCCCCAACGCCTCGGAGTGCGCCGAGGGGCTGCGCCCCCTCCCCTGCGCCCCCTGCCCCGCCTCCTGCGCCGACCTGGCCGCCGCCGTCACCTGCCCGCGACCCCCGCCCTGCCGCCCCGGTGAGGGGGACCGGGGGCTCGGGGGGGC
>NW_024363999.1:0-217 GCF_014805655.1 Passer montanus | reverse complement strand
GCCCCCAGAATCATCCTTCCAAGGACTGATGTGAGGCTGACTATCTGGTAGCTTCCTGGGTCCTTCTTTCAATTTTTATGTCCAGTGTGACGTTTGCTTCCTTCCAGTCCTCAGGCACTTCTCCTGATCACCTCAGCATTTGAAAGATGGTTGTAATTGCCCACCTTGGTGTCCATCAGGTCTCTCAGCACCTCTGGGTGCATTCCATCAGGGCCCA
>NW_024363998.1:0-217 GCF_014805655.1 Passer montanus | reverse complement strand
TTTTGGGACTTTTTGGAGCCTTTTCTTGGGTATTTTTTGGGCCATTTTGGGGGATTTTGGGTCATTTTGGAGGGTTTGGGGCCATTTTTTTGTAATTTTGGGACTTTCTGGGGCCGGTTTTGGGGATTTGGGGACATTTTTCAAAATTTTGGGTCATTTTTGGAGCCATTTTGGGGCATTTTTGGACGTTTTTGGGGTAATTTTGGGGGATTTTGGG
>NW_024363997.1:0-217 GCF_014805655.1 Passer montanus | reverse complement strand
GCACACCTGGGCACACCTGTCCCACCTGGCCGTACCTCCTTGCTGGTGATGAAGGTCATGAAGACGTCGTCGCTCACGGTCGTCGTGGCCACGTTGGGCCCGGGGGCGTCGAACTCGGAATTCCCAAATTTCTTCCAGTTCTGGGGGGGGGAAAAATTGGGAAAAGGAGCCTGAAAATCCCGGGAAATTCGGGATCCTGCCCCGTTGCCATGGCAAC
>NW_024363996.1:0-217 GCF_014805655.1 Passer montanus | reverse complement strand
TAAAGGCAGAAAGGGAATTTCCCTGGACAGTCTTAGTGTGAGGGGGGCTGCTAGGTTAACTCCAGGGAAGTCCACAGTACAAAAAAGATTAAGTTCAACATTTAAATACATTTCATCTGCTTCACATATCATAAATGGTTCTCTAGCCTATTTGCTGGGTAAACTGTTAACTTCAGGGTCCCAGCTTTTGGTTGTTGTTGTTGTTGGTTTTTTTTTT
>NW_024363995.1:0-217 GCF_014805655.1 Passer montanus | reverse complement strand
TTTGCCCAAATACTTCACTTTTAGGGGCAATACACAAGGATTAATCATGGCATGTTACTGACTGTGGTTCATTTTCATAGACTTTTATTGTTAAATTCTTTGGACTTCACATCAGGAAGATGAAGAGTTCCCAGTAAAGCCATTCAAGGAAGGCAGCTAAGTACAGTCAGGGTGGGTGCATAGCCCAGGTAATATTGGATCACACAGCAGTAAAAAC
>NW_024363994.1:0-217 GCF_014805655.1 Passer montanus | reverse complement strand
TTCCTTTTCATCCAACTGTTATTTGTGTCTATAAAATGCTGCCACTTCCAAGCATCTCTGAATTATTGGTGAATTATTCAGGCCGTGTCACCATGCCAATAACATGGCATCTAACTAAAAACTGTTGAGCCTAAATAAATGTATGCATTTATTGTAAACCTAAAAAATTCGATTTATTTTGAGACTTATCTTCAGCCTAAATGCCTTTTCCAGAAAA
>NW_024363993.1:0-3567 GCF_014805655.1 Passer montanus | reverse complement strand
ACCACCCCACTGACCACCCGAGTGACCACAGGAGTGACCACCCCACTGACCACTGGGGTGACCACTGGGATAACCCCAAGAATGACCCCGATGTTGACCACAGGGCTGAGCGCAGGAGTGACCCCGGGAGTGACCATGGGAGTGACCACAGGGATGGACATGAGGGTGACCACAGGGCTGACCCTGGGAGTGACCACTGGAGTGACCATGGGAGTGACCGTGGGAATGACCATGGGAGTGACCACGGGAGTGACCATGGGAGTGACCACAGGGATGGACATGAGGGTGACCACAGGGCTGACCACTGGGATAACCCCAAGAATGACCCCAATGTTGGTCACAGGGCTGACCCCGGGAGTGACCATGGGAGTGACCACGGGAGTGACCCTGAGAGTGACCCCGGGAGTGACCACAGGGCTGACCACAGGGATAACCCCAAAAATGACCCCAAGAATGACCCCAATGTTGACCACAGGGCTGAGCACAGGAGTGACCATGGGAGTGACCACCCGAGTGACCACCCGAGTGACCACCGGGATGGACATGAGGGTGACCACAGGAGTGACCACTGGGATAACCCCAAAAATGACCCCAATGTTGACCACAGGGCTGACCCCAAGAATGACCCCAATGTTGACCACAGGGCTGACCCCGGGAGTGACCACGGGAGTGACCCCGGGAGTGACCACGGGAGTGACCACTGGGGTGACCACCCCACTGACCACCCGAGTGACCACAGGAGTGACCACCCCACTGACCACTGGGGTGACCACTGGGATAACCCCAAGAATGACCCTGAGAATGACCCCAATGTTGACCACAGGGCTGACCACGGGAGTGACCACGGGAGTGACCCTGGGAGTGACCACTGGAGTGACCCTGGGAGTGACCACTGGAGTGACCATGGGAGTGACCACTGGAGTGACCATGGGAGTGACCATGGGAGTGACCACTGGGATGGACACAGGGATAACCCCAAGAATGACCTCAAGAATGACCCCAATGTTGACCACAGGGCTGAGTGCAGGAGTGACCACTGGAGTGACCATGGGAGTGACCACTGGAGTGACCATGGGAGTGACCACTGGAGTGACCATGGGAGTGACCATGGGAGTGACCACTGGGATGGACACAGGGATAACCCCAAGAATGACCTCAAGAATGACCCCAATGTTGACCACAGGGCTGAGTGCAGGAGTGACCACTGGAGTGACCATGGGAGTGACCCTGGGAGTGACCACAGGGATGGACATGAGGGTGACCACAGGGCTGACCACTGGGATAACCCCAAGAATGACCCTGAGAATGACCCCAATGTTGACCACAGGGCTGACCCCAAGAATGACCCCAATGTTGACCACAGGGCTGACCCCAAGAATGACCCCAATGTTGACCACAGGGCTGACCCCAAGAATGACCCCAATGTTGACCACAGGGCTGACCCCAAGAATGACCCCAATGTTGACCACAGGGCTGACCCCAAGAATGACCCCAATGTTGACCACAGGGCTGACCCCAAGAATAAAATTCACCCCAAAAAACCAAAAATTCACCCCGAAAATCCCCGGAATTCACCCCAAAATTCACCCCAAAAAATCCGAAAATTCACCCCCAAAATCCCTGGAATTCACCCCAAAATTCACCCCAAAAAATCCAAAAATTCACCCCCAAAATCCCCGGAATTCACCCCAAAAATTCACCCCAAAATTCACCCCAAAAAATCATCCAAAAACCCGGAAATGCACCCCAAAAAAATCATCCAAAAAACCAAAAGTTCACCCCAAAATTCACCCCAAAAAACCCAAAAACCCCAGAATTCACCCCAAAATTCACCCAAAACAACAACAACAACAAAAAAAATTCATCCCAAAAATCCCCGAAATTCACCCCAAAAATTCACCCCAAAATTCACCCCAAAAAACCCCAAAACCCCGGAATTCACCCCAAAATTCACCCCAAAATTCACCCCAAAAAACCAAAAACCCCAAAATTTACCCCAAAATCCCCGAAATTCACCCCAAAAACCCCAGAATTCACCACAAAATTCACCCCAAAAAACTCAAAAACCCCGAAACTCACCCCCAAAACCCCCAAAATTCGCCCCAAAATTCACACAAAAATCCCAAAATTCACCCCAAAACCATCAAAATTCAACCCAAAACCCCCAAATTCACCCTGAAAATTGCAAAATTCACCCCAAATTCATCCAAAAACCCCAAAATTCACCTCAAAACTCCCAAATCCACCCCAAATTCACCCACAAACCTCAGTTTCACCCCAAAATTCTCCTCAAAACCATCAAAATCCACCCCAAAACCCAAATTCTCCAATTTGGGGAGGGGTCTCTCCCATTTTCAGGGTCCCTCTCCCCAATTTTTTGGGGTCTTTTACCCCAATTTTCGTGATTTTAATCCCATTTTTGGCTCTTTCTCCCCGACTTTTGGGGTCCCTGTATTCCAAACTCTCAGGATTTTTGGGGAGGGGTCTGCCCCAATGTGGGGAGGGGTCTCACCCAATTTGGGGAGGGGTCTCACCCAATTTTCAGCGTCTTTAACCCCATTTTTTTGGATTTTTTGCCTCATTTTTGGCTCTTTCTCCCCAATTTTTGGGGTCCCTGTAGTTCGAACCCCCGGGAGTTTTGGGGAGGGGTCTGCCCTAATGTGGGGAGGGGTCTCTCCCAATTTGGGGAGGGGTCTCACCCATTTTCGGAGTCTCCCACCTCCCAATTTTGGGCTCTTTACCCCATTTTTTGGGGTCTTTAGCCCCATTTTTTGGAGTTTCTCACCCGGATTTTCGGGCAGGCGCCCCGGGATTTTTTGGGGAGGGGTCTCCCCCAATTCGGGGAGGGGTCTCACCCAATTTTCAGCATCTTGAACCCCATTTTTTGGGGTCTTTAGCCCCATTTTTTGGAGTTTCTCACCCGGATTTTCGGGCAGGCGCCCCGGGATTTTTTGGGGAGGGGTCTCTCCCAATTCGGGGAGGGGTCTCACCCAATTTTCAGCATCTTGAACCCCATTTTTTGGGGTCTTTAACCCCATTTTTTGGGATTTTTTGCCCCATTTTTTGGAGTTTCGGGCAGGCGCCCCGGGACTTTTGGGGAGGGGTCTGCCCCAAAGCATTTTTGGGGATTTTTTCCCCCATTTTCGGCTTTTTTCTCCGGGTTTTTTGGGGAGGGGTCTGCCCCAATTCGGGGAGGGGTCTCACGCGTGCCGGGGGTCCCTCTCCCCAATTTTCGGGGTCTTTAACCCCATTTTTTGCAGTTTCTCACCCCATTTTTGGGGATTTTTTCCCCCATTTTCGGCTTTTTTCTCCGGGTTTTTTGGGGAGGGGTCTGCCCCAATTCGGGGAGGGGTCTCACCCAGTTTCGGGGGTCCCGCAGTGTCGCTGCCCGCGGGCGCCCCGCTGCAGGAGGCGGCGCTGCCGCTGCTCTCGCCGCCCACCTGTAACTGCCTGTACTCGAACCTGCGGCGCCGCGACCTCGCCCGGCCCGCGCGGCCCGGCATGCTCTGCGCGGGGGGGCCCCGCGGCGGCCGCGGCGCCTGCCAGGTCATTTGGGGAGGGGTCCCG
>NW_024363992.1:0-217 GCF_014805655.1 Passer montanus | reverse complement strand
ATAGAGACCCTATAGAGACCCTATAGCGCCCTACGGCAGAGCCCAGCACCCCACAGCACTGTTGTAACGCCCTCTGCGGCACCCTACAGTGGCTCTGCTGAGCTGCAGGGACCCGTGACACCTCGCAGTGACCTATAGCGCCCTATAGCGACCCTCACGGCCCCTACAGCGACCCGTAACACCCTACAGACCCCTATAGAGACCCTATGGACCCCTA
>NW_024363991.1:0-217 GCF_014805655.1 Passer montanus | reverse complement strand
GCCGGCCGAGGGAGCGGCGGCCCCCGAGGAGGCGGAGGGGCTGCGGCACCGGAACGCGCCCGCGGCCGCCGCCGAGGGCCCCGCCGAGCCCACGCTGGTGCTGCGGCTCAAGTTCCTGAACGACACCGAGCGCCTGGCGCGGGTGCGCCCCGGGGACACCGTCGGGGCGCTCAAGAGGTGAGGCTGCGGCCCGCAGCACCTGCCGGGGGACAGCGCT
>NW_024363990.1:0-217 GCF_014805655.1 Passer montanus | reverse complement strand
CCTCGTTTTTGGGACCCCCACCCCTTTTTTAGGATCCGTTCCCCCCGGTTTTGGGACCCCCACCCCGTTTTTGGCATCCGTTCTCCCCGGGATCCTCCCCCCCGTGGGAATTTCCCGTTTCTGGGATCCCCTCCCCGTTTTTGGGGTCCGTTTCCCGTTTTTGGGACCCCCTCCCGGTTTTGGGATCCGTTCCCCTCGTGGGAACCCCCCCCGTTTT
>NW_024363989.1:0-217 GCF_014805655.1 Passer montanus | reverse complement strand
AAGAAAACCACAAGTGTTATTCATAAAAATTGAAGTATTTATCAGGAAGAGAGGTGGTTTTTGTACCCAAGCTCCATTTGTAGTTATTAAAGAAAGAACTCCTCTCCTCAGTTATTGCAGCTACATTAGAATAAGGCAATTGAAGGCATTGAAGAACAACCAATGCACATTTCATGAAGAAACAGAGCTGTTGACTCAGGGTGAAAAGGTCAAAATT
>NW_024363988.1:0-217 GCF_014805655.1 Passer montanus | reverse complement strand
GTCAAAAGTGAATACTGTGATAATTCTGGTTTGCAACCTCTTCTGCGTGAGCTTAGTAGCAAGCCCATGATTCCTGGTACATCTTTATCAGCTCTAGGAAATACCAAATCCTGGAAAATCTCCAAGGACCTGAGCATATGGGAAAAGAAAAAAGAAATCCAGTTCTTATAACTGATTTTATTACTAAGTTTTTTATTCTATTTTAGTAATTTTCAAT
>NW_024363987.1:0-217 GCF_014805655.1 Passer montanus | reverse complement strand
AAACTCACTTCACTGTCTTGGCATCAATCATTCAGTTTTCAAGACCTTCTGGGGTAGAGGAAGAGGAGAGAACAGATTTAGATGAATTAGAGAAATTTGCTGGTTTTAAAAATTAGTTAAGAATAAAGCAGCATTGGAGATGAAGAAAACTCATGTTAAGGCATCTGAGGACAGGCAAAAATTCTGGTATTATTCACTCTTATTTAAAACAAGCCAT
>NW_024363986.1:0-217 GCF_014805655.1 Passer montanus | reverse complement strand
TCCACATCACTGGGTGGGAAGAAAGGCAACATCGAGCGGGACTTTGAGGCAGTTTCCCCCCTTTTCTGGACTTGTTATGCCCGTTTTTGAACCCCTTCCTCTCTGTTGTTGGTCTCTTTCCCCAATTTGAGAGGCTGTTTCCCCCTTTTTTACTTGCTTTTCCCTCGTTCTGGAAACTTTTTCCCCCTTGTCCTGGGTTGACTATAAGATGCTTTTA
>NW_024363985.1:0-217 GCF_014805655.1 Passer montanus | reverse complement strand
ATGAAAGCACCCAGGAAAAGCAAGTGTTCTGAAAACCTTAACAACTCTGCTAATGACTTTTCTGAGATGGATGTGCTCTCATCCCAAATGGATATCACCATAACAAGGGGCTGTTAAGAGCCTCGTGCATAAAGGGGGAGCTCAGTGCTGAACTGGCCACTCACACCTGCCCCAGCATGGCAACTGAAGCTGCAGTAATTGCATGGCCACATCAGAT
>NW_024363984.1:0-217 GCF_014805655.1 Passer montanus | reverse complement strand
GGAGGCCTGTGCACTGGTCAGCCTGTGGAAAGAGACAAGTATGGTTCCCTCAAGCACTGGCCTGGCTGTAGGGAAGTTTCAGAGTTTTGTTTGTGTAGCTGCAGATTGCTCCCAAGGTGCAGCAGAGCTCACACTATGCTCCCACCCCCTGAATGATGCTGGACCCCAGTCCAGGGAGACACATCCCCTCTGTGCAGTCACTTACCAGCTTACGGAT
>NW_024363983.1:0-217 GCF_014805655.1 Passer montanus | reverse complement strand
CAGAACCCCCACAATCACCCAAAATCACCCCGAAACCCCCAAAACCCCCCAAAACCCTCAGAATCACCCCAAAATCACCCCAAAGTCCCCACACCCCCCCTGCAGGAGCATCTACCGGGAGCTGCTGTTCCTGACGCTGGCGGCGCTGGGCCGGGAGCACACGGACATCGGTGAGGGACAGACGGACAGGGGACAGGGACAGAGGGACAGGGACAGA
>NW_024363982.1:2619-3572 GCF_014805655.1 Passer montanus | reverse complement strand
AATTTTGGGTGGAATATTTTGGGTGGAATCTTCTGTAATAAACTGAATTTTGGGTGGATTTTTTGGGAATAAATATTCTGGAATAAATTGAATTTTGGGTGGAATATTTTGGGAGGAATCTTCTGGAATAAATTGAGCAGGAAAATGGAATATTTGGGAAGGAATATTCTGGAATAAACTGAATTTTGGGTGGAATATTTTGGGTGGAATATTCTGGAATAAACTGAATTTTTGGCGTTGCTGTTGAGCAGGAAAATGCCCAGGGAGGCTCCGGACGTGTCCTCCAAGCACAGCAAAAACGGGTGAACCCCGGCCAGGTCCTCCCCATCCTGCAAAAAATGGGGAAAAAATCACAAAAAATTCAAAATATTTTTAAAATATTAATTATTAACAGCGCAAAAATTCACCACAAAAGGAGAAACTCGTCAAAATAACCAATTTTAACAGAATTATTTACATTTTTTACCAATATTTTCTGGGGTTAAAATTGGGGAATTTTCCCTTAAAATTTAGGGAAAATATGTAAAAATTTTGCCCTGAAATTTGTGGGAAAATTGTAAAAATTTCCCCGAATTTGTGAATTTTGGAGAACGAAAATCCAAATTTTTCTCAATTTTGCTTCATTTTTACCTCAAATTAAAATTATAATGAAAAAATAAAAATTCATGTTTTAATTTTCAAATTTTTAGAGTGCAATTTTTACATTTAGTTTTGAAGTTTAAAATATAAACCATAATGTAATGAACTGCAAGATCATGTTAATTAATATAACATAATGTAATATAATGTAATACAATGAAATATAATGTAATACCATACAATGTAATGTAATATAATATATTGCAATGTAAGGTGATGAACTGCAATGTAATATAATATAATATAATATAATATAATATAATATAATATAATATAATATAATATAATATAATATAATATAATATAATATAATA
>NW_024363982.1:0-1528 GCF_014805655.1 Passer montanus | reverse complement strand
ATATAATATAATATAATATAATATAATATAATATAATATAATATAATATAATATAATATAATATAATAATATAACATAATATAGCATAGCGCAATAGTATACAATGCAATACAATACAATAAAAATCAGTACAATAAACCTTAATGTTATCTAATGTAACCCAATGCAGCATAACCTGATGTAATACACTGGAATGCAATGTACATTCCATTCCATTATTCCATTATTAACAATAGTAATTAACACTGACACCCCAGGCGGCTCCGGCTCTCACCCCGTCACTGTGGGTGCTGTAGAGGCCCCAGGTTCTCCACTGGGGCCGCAGGCGCAGGCGTTACATTGCATCACATTGCATCGCATTACATTGCATTACATTGCATACATCACATCACATTACATTATGCTATATTACATTATATCATTAACAATAGTAATTAACGCTGACACCGCACTCACCCCGTCACTGTGGGTGCTGTAGAGGCCCCATGTTCCCCACTGGGGCCGCAGGCGGAGGCGTTACATCACATTACATTGCATTGCATTACATTGCATTACATTACATCACATTACATCACATTACATTTTATTATGCTATATTACATTATATCATTAACAATAGTAATTAACGCTGACACCGCTCTCACCCCGTCACTGTCGGTGCTGTAGAGGCCCCAGGTTCCCCAGTGGGGCTGCAGGCGCAGGCATTACATTACATCACATCACATTGCATTGCATTGCATCACATTGCATTATGCTATATCACATTTCATTATTATCAATAATTAACAATAATAATTAACGCTGACACCCCACAAGGCTCTGGCTCTCACCTCATCACCGTCGGTGCTGTAGAGGCCCCATGTTCGCCACTGGGGCCGCAGGCGCAGGCGTTACATCACATCACATCGCATTACATTACATTGCATTACATCACATTATACAATACTGTATTACATCACAATTCATTATTAACAATAACAATTAACAATAACACCCCGCGGCTCCGGCTCTCACCTCGGTGCCGTGGCTGCTGTAGAGGCCCCAGGTTCCCCAGTGGGGCCGCAGGCGCAGGCGTTACATTGCATCACATTGCATTGCATTACATCACATTGCATTGCACTGCATTATGCTATATCACATTTCATTATTAACAATAATAATTAACAATAGTAATTAACGCTGACACCGCTCTCACCCCGTCACCGTCGGTGCTGTAGAGGCCCCAGGTTCGCCACTGGGGCCGCAGGCGCAGGCGTTACATCGCATCACATTGCATCACATTGCATTACATTACATTACATTACATTACATTACATCACATTGCATTGCATTGCATTACGCTATATCACATTTCATCATTAACAATAATTAACAATAACAATTAACGCTGACACCGCTCTCACCTCATCCCCGTGGGTGCTGTAGAGGCCCCAGGTTCGCCAGTGGGGCCGCAGGCGCAGGCGTTACATTGCATCACATTGCATTGCATTATACAATATTGTATTACATCACATTTCATTATTAACAA
>NW_024363981.1:0-217 GCF_014805655.1 Passer montanus | reverse complement strand
CGGGATTTGGGATTTTTCTGGTGGGATTTTGGCTTTTTTTTGGTGGGATTTTGGGGTTTTTTTATGTTTTATTTTTATTTTGGGGAAGAATTCCCCCCCGTTCCAGCGGGATTTCCATCCCGCTGCGTTTGGGGATTTCTGGGAATGTTGGGAATGGTTGGGTCCGATCCCTGCCTCAGTTTCCCTTGGGAATTCCGGGGGTTCCGACAGGTTCCCA
>NW_024363980.1:0-217 GCF_014805655.1 Passer montanus | reverse complement strand
GGGAAAAAGGACCCCAAAAATTGGGGGAGTGGTCCCAAAAAAAGGGGGAGGGGTCCCAAAAATTTGGGGAGGGGTCCCAAAAGTTGGGGGAGGGGTCCCAAAAAGGGGGGACCCCCAAATTTGGGGAGGGGTCCCGCATTGTGGCCCCTCCCCCAGCCAGGAGAAGCCGCAGGAGAGCGAGGAGGGGGCGGAGCTGCAGGAGGGTGAGAGGGGACCC
>NW_024363979.1:0-217 GCF_014805655.1 Passer montanus | reverse complement strand
CCCAGCTCCTTGCTCTGGTGTAGGGCAGACTACTCCTGCCACCAAGGCCAGCTGCTTTTTCACTAGAGACTGGAAACTGTGAGCAGGAAGCACACTCCTGGCTCTGCTAGCTCTTGGAGGTCAGCTAGTCCAGGCAGGGATGGGACCAGGACATCTCTCACAAATGCCTCCCCATGTCAGAGAGAGAGCCATCAAGGACATTAGCAGCACACTCCCT
>NW_024363978.1:0-217 GCF_014805655.1 Passer montanus | reverse complement strand
GGGCGGTGTTTTTGGGGGGTACAGGGGGGGTCACATCCATGCTGGGGGTGTCCCCCCCTTCTGTGACCCCCCCACTGTGCAGGGCGGTGTTTTTGGGGGGTACAGGGGGGCTCAGATCCATGCTGGGGGTGTCCCCCCCTTCTTGACCCCCCACCTTTGTGACCCCCCCCTCACTCTGCAGGTTGGTGTTTTTTGGGGAGGGGGTGCACAGAGGGGT
>NW_024363977.1:0-217 GCF_014805655.1 Passer montanus | reverse complement strand
TTAAGGAATTTCAGCTGCAGGCCTACTGGTTTGGCTGCCTGCAGACACACCTAGAATACTTGTGAAGGTACGTGGTTTCTTGGCTGTAGGGAGAACTTTAGACAGATTGGTTTAAGAGGAAGTACTTTGGAGATATCTGATGAGAAATTGCTCTGTGTTTAACAAATTGCTCTGGACAAGAGAATGAAAATAAAGAAATGAGATTTCAGGTGATAAC
>NW_024363976.1:0-217 GCF_014805655.1 Passer montanus | reverse complement strand
AAAAAAACACCCAACAAACCAAACCAAACCAAACCAACAAAAGCAGTCATTGTCACTATCTACAGGAAATCAACTCTATTTTTATTTTCCCTAGAAATAAAATGCTTTATCAATGCGAGAGGAAAAGGACAGGTGCTGATTAATGGTGCAATCCTCACATAAACTGTATTTAACTATATTAGGCTCCCTCTCTGTAGTACCTGTAAGTTTAATAATT
>NW_024363975.1:0-217 GCF_014805655.1 Passer montanus | reverse complement strand
ACAGTCTTGTGGAGAAAACTGCCTTTATTGTGTGAGAGGTGCGGATGAAGGAAGGAAAGTTTTCTGTGGGGAATTTGAAGGGGGAAAGAGTGTGGACAGGAATAAAAGGAAAGAATCAGAGAAACATTTAGGGTAGAAAAGAACTCCAAGCCCCCCATGCTCACTACACCCTCTCCCCAAGCCTCCTGGTTTTTTGGAACACCTCCAGGGGTAGTGA
>NW_024363974.1:0-217 GCF_014805655.1 Passer montanus | reverse complement strand
ATCCCCAAATTCGGGGTCTCGCGCCCCCCTTTTCGGGGGTGCCCCCAGCGGGGCCCCGCCCTGGGGGGGTGGGCGTGGCCGCCCCCCCGCGGGTTAATTAGCGCTAATTACTGTTGTGCTGCTGCCGAGCCCCGGCGGGTCCCGGCACGCCCCGCCCGCGGCGTTCCCAGGGAGCGCGGCCGGGGGGGTCCCAAAATGCCCCAAAATTGTCCCAAAA
>NW_024363973.1:0-217 GCF_014805655.1 Passer montanus | reverse complement strand
TTGCTGCTGAGCACAGGAACGGGAGCCTGAGGGAATCTTGGACTGGACTGTGGTGCCTGCAGTAAAGAAATGAACCATGAACAGATGCTGGGGGTGACTTTGAACATTTACTGTTTTGTGCTATCAGACCTTGAGACATCCTCCCACAGGTGATTAATCACTGCTCATCTCTTTGCAGCCTGTGAGAGTGGATGTAGGGGAGACCTGTCATCTCTAC
>NW_024363972.1:0-217 GCF_014805655.1 Passer montanus | reverse complement strand
ACATCACATCACATCACATCACATCACAGTAACTACAACAGGTTGTTTCAACTATCCTAACCATCTGGAAATGAGAAATTACCCACCCACTAAAACAGCCAAGAGAAATCCAGTCATTCTCTGTCTATAGCACTTGTGGCTAGTTTCTTTAGTTGTTTCTTTCTTTTCTATTAGTCAGGACTTATGGGAAAGATTGAACCAACACATCCCATTAAAT
>NW_024363971.1:0-3584 GCF_014805655.1 Passer montanus | reverse complement strand
TTTTTAGGATTTTTTTCAGATTTTTTTTTAATTAAAATTTTTTTTGGGGGGGATTTTTAAGGGTTATTTTGTGAATTTTTATGGAGGATTTTGGGTGATTTTTTGGGGGGGGATTTTTTTGGTATTCTTCCAGGATTTTTTTTTTGTTTTTTTTTTTAATTTATTTTTCACCATTTGAAAACATTTTTTTTTGGCTCTTTGTGAATTTTTATGGAGAATTTTGGGATTTTTTTGGAAGGGTTTTTTTTTGTGAATTTTTATGGAGAATTTGGGGATTTTGGGGGATTTTTTGGGGGGGGATTTTTTGGGTATTCTTCCAGGAATTTTTTTGGTTTTTTTAAAATTTATTTTTCACCATTTGAAAACATTTTTTTTTGGCTCTTTGTGAATTTTTATGGAGAATTTTGGGATTTTTTTTGGAATTCTTTGAGATTTTTTGAGTTTTTTTCAGGATTTTGGTGGATTTTTTTGTGGCTATTTCGAGGATATTTCTAGGTTTTTTTTTTATCTTTCAGGATCTTCATAAATTTTTGGGATCTTTTTGAATTTTTGGCAAAATTTCTGGGAAAACCTGAGGAAATCCAGGAATTTTTAGGAAAAATTTCTGGGAAAACCTGAGGAAATTCCAGCCTGCCAAGGTCCCTTCAATCCCATCCCATCCATTCCCCCAAGATGCAAAATAATTAATTTATTTAAAAATTAAATTACTTTAATTAAATTCTCCAGCATGGCAAAACAAATTTATTTTAAAATTAAATTAATTTAAATTAATTTAAAATTAATTAATTTAATTTCCAGGATTTTTTCCCACTTTTCCATTTGGAATGAGCAAAAAATTCATTTTTCTTTGGAATTTTTTGGGATTCAGGCCAAACTTTCTGTGAAAAATCCCAAAATTCCAGGAAAAATCCCTAAAAAATTCCCCAAATAATCCCAATTTTTCTTTCTGCAGGATTTAGGGTTTTAAATTCCCATGGAATTCCCGAGCTTTTAGGATTTCCCTGGAAAATCCCAAATTTCCCATGGTCCATCTCTCACCTCCACAATTCCCAGGTAAGTTCAGAGCTTTTTCCTGGAATTTTTGGGTTTTTTGGGGATAAAATATTTGGGAGTTGTTGACATCAAAAAAACCTTTGGATTTTTCCCTGTTTTTGGGGAATTTTCCCAGATTTTTGGTAATTTTCTGAGGATTTTTTGGGAAAATTTCCAAGGGTTTTGGGGTTTTCCAAAGAATTTTGGGAAATTTTCGAAGGATTTTGGGATTTCTCACAGATTTTATTTTATATTTTAAATTTTATTCTATTTTATTCGTATATAATTTAATTATATTTAATTTTATTCCATATTTTCTTTTTAAATTCTCTTTTAAATTTCAAAGAATTTTTTAAATTTTGTTTTTCTACCTCGAAATGTTTCGATTATTTTTTATTCTGTGTTTTGTTTTATTGAATATTTTATTTTGTTTTGTGTTAAGTTTTATTCTATTCCATCTTCATTTAATTTATTGCGTTTTGCTTCCGTTTGGTTCCGTTGGGTTGGGTTTGGTTCCGTTGGGTTAGGTTGGGTTGGGTTTGGTTCCGTTGGGTTGGGTTTGGTTCCGTTGGGTTCCGTTGGGTTGGGTTTGGTTCTGTTGGGTTGGGTTGGGTTCCGTTGGGTTGGGTTTGGTTCCGTTGGGTTGGATTGGGTTGGGTTGGGTTCTGTTGGGTTGGGTTGGGTTCTGTTGGGTTGGGTTCTGTTGGGTTGGGTTCTGTTGGGTTGGGTTCTGTTGGGTTGGGTTCTGTTGGGTTGGGTTCTGTTGGGTTGGGTTCTGTTGGGTTGGGTTCCGTTGGGTTCCATTGGGTTCCGTTGGGTTGGGTTGGGTTGGATTGGGTTCTGTTGGGTTGGGTTTAGCTCTGTTGGGTTGGGTTCTGTTGGGTTGGGTTGTTTACAGTTTTGTTGGGTTCAGTTGGGTTCTCTTGGTCTGGGTTGGGTTCTGTTTGGTTTTGTTGGGTTCAGTTTGATTCTCTCGGGTTGCGATGGGTTTGGTTCCATTGGGTTTGATTGGGTTTGGTTGGGTTCCGTTGGTTTGGGTTGGGTTCCGTTGGGTTGGGTTTGGTTCTGTTCAGTTTTGTTGTGTTCAGTTTGGTTCTCTTGGGTTGGATTGGGTTCCGTTGGGTTGCGTTTTGGGTTCCGTTGGGTTGGGTTTGGCTCTATTTGGTTCAGTTCTGTTGGGTTGGGTTCCGTTGGGTTTGGTTCTGTTTGGTTTTGTTGGGTTCAGTTTGGTTCTCTTGGGTTGGGTTTGGTTCCGTTTGGTTTGGTTTGGCTCTGTTTGGTTTGGTTCTGTTGGGTTGGGTTCCGTTGGATTGAGTTGGGTTTTTTTGGGTTGGGTTCTCTTGGGTTGAGTTCCGTTGGGTTTGGTTTGGTTCTGTTGGGTTTTGTTGGGTTCTGTTGGGTTTCGTTGGGCTCAGTTCGGTTCTGTTGGGTTCCATTGAGTTGGGTTGTTTTCGGTTGGGTTCCGTTCGATTCTGTTCAGGTCGGTTGGGTTGGGTTGGGTTTGGTTCTGTTGCGTTCCATTGCGTTTGACTTAGCTTGGTTCCGTTGGGTTGGGTTCCGTTGGGTTGGGTTGGGTTCTGTTGAGTTGGGTTTGTTTTTGTTCCGTTGGGTTTGGTTCCACTAGGTTTGGTTGGGTTCCATCGGGTTGGGTTCTGTTCATTGTTGGGTTTGTTCCGTTGGGTTGGGTTTGGTTCCGCTGGGTTGGGTTTGGTTCCGTTGGGTTGGGTTTGGTTTCATTTTCAGTTGTTTTCAGTTTCGTTTGGTTCCTTTCAGTTCCGTGGGGTTCTGTTGGGTTTGGTTGGGTTCAGCTCAGTTGGGTTGGGTTGGGTTCCATTTGGTTCAGTTGGGTTCCATTGGGTTGGGTTCTGTTCATTCTGTTGGGTTGGGTTTCTCTGGGTTTGGTTCTGTCGGGTTCTCTTGGGTTGGGTTGTTTGGGTTCCTTTCGGTTGGGATCCATTCGGGTCTGTTGGGTTCTCTTGGGTTGGGTTGGGTTTGGTCCCGTTGAGTTCCATTGGATTTGGTCCCATTGGGTTGGGTTCTGTTGGGATTGGTTGGGTTGGGTTTGGCTCAGTTGGGTTGGGTTGGGTTCCGTTGGGTTTGGTTCTGTTGAGTTCCGATGGGTTGGGTTGGGTTGGGTTCTGCTGGGTTTTCTTGGGTTGGGGTTGGTTGTGTTGGGTTGGGTGGGGTTGGGTTCGGTTCCATTTGGTTCCGTTGGGTTTTCTTGGCTTGGGTTGGATTGTGCTTGGTTCTGTTGGGTTCTGTTGGGTTGGGTCTGGTTCTGTGGGTTGGATTCTGTTCAGTTGGGTTGGGTTGGATTTGGTTCTGTTGGGTTCCGTTGAGTTGGGTTGGGTTCCTTTGGATTGGGTTTGGTTCTGTTGGGTTGGGTTTGGTTCCGTTGGGTTCCGTTGGGTTGGGTTTGGTTCTGTTGGGTTGGGTCTGGTTCTGTGGGTTGGATTCTGTTCAGTTGGGTTGGGTTGGGTTTGGTTCTGTTGGGTTCCGTTGGGTTTCATTGGGTTCTGTTGGGTTTGGTTCGGTTCCGTTGGGTTCCGTTG
>NW_024363970.1:0-217 GCF_014805655.1 Passer montanus | reverse complement strand
CTCTGCTGATGTCCCATCCGCCCCCCCCCGCCGATACCGGAGGCGCCGCCGGGGGAACGGAGAGGAGCGGGGCCGGCGGGGATGGAGGAAGGAGCCCCGGGAGCGGCGGGGGTGCGGCGGCCGCGGCCCGGTTCAAGTAATCCAGGATAGGCTGTTGCAGCCCGGCCTGTTCCCGGTTACTTGTCCCGGGAGGCGGCTGGTGACGTCACGGAGGGGG
>NW_024363969.1:0-217 GCF_014805655.1 Passer montanus | reverse complement strand
TCTTTCTGCTGTCTTTCTGTGTTAGATTACTCTAAAACAGTATACTCAGACATTGTCTCTCTCTCTGCTTGCTACAAATTTATAGGCATAAAAATATGATGTATATGTGTATATATAAGCATAAAATTTTGACAGATCATCAAAGATCAATGCCTATATCTTCGTTATCTTCTAACACTATAATGACCCTGGAGAGTTCTAATATTATTTATCTATT
>NW_024363968.1:0-217 GCF_014805655.1 Passer montanus | reverse complement strand
TACACCGAAAATAACCCAAAAATTACCCTAAACCACCGAAATTACCCCAAAATAACCAAAAAAATTGCCCCGAAATAATAGAAAATTACCCTAAAACAGCGAAATTACCCTGAAATAACCGAAAATTATCCCCAAAATGCCAAAAATACCTCAAAATTACCCCGGAACACAGAAATTACACCGAAATGACAAAAAACTACCCCAAAATTACCCAAAA
>NW_024363967.1:0-217 GCF_014805655.1 Passer montanus | reverse complement strand
GTTTGGTTAAGACTATACTTTCAGGGATCATTTCTGTAGTTGGTCACTAGAGGAGAGTGATCTTCCCTGATCGGCGTCACAAGCCACGAGGAGGAGCGAGGTGTTTTCTCCTGAGCGCGAAGCGGGCGAGCGGCGCTGCGTGTGCAGGGGCCGCTCGCCATTGATGACCGTTCCCGGCCCCCTTGGTGGGGCTCGGGAGGGAGAGAACACGGGCTGA
>NW_024363966.1:0-217 GCF_014805655.1 Passer montanus | reverse complement strand
CCCCCAAACCCTCTCCCAGTCCCTCCCAGACCCCTCCCAGTCCCCCCAGTCGCTCCCAGTCCCCCCAGTCTCTTACTGGTTTTGCTCATGTACTCCACCTCGAACTCGATGTTGGCCTGGGGCTGGGCCAGGGTCCAGCGCAGCACCGTGAAATCCTCGCCCACCTCGCCGACCCCGACCGTGCCCAGCACGGGCAGCACTGGGGGGGCACGGGGGG
>NW_024363965.1:0-217 GCF_014805655.1 Passer montanus | reverse complement strand
TTCACTCATTAAGGCTTATGGAATTCTACTTCAAACCTCAGAGCAAAACCTGTGTCACAAATTCGAAGTAGAACAGTGAAAAACCATTCTGATTATAAGAAAAACAAATCCTGTTAGTCCCCTTTTGCTGGTTCCTTCTGCTCACAGTGCGAAGAGCTGTCTCTGCTAGACCAGCTAATTTCTTGCATCACCTTCTGTTACACACTCCTACAAAAAA
>NW_024363964.1:0-217 GCF_014805655.1 Passer montanus | reverse complement strand
CATTGGCACTTCTACAACCAAGCAGGCTGTAATCCAAATCCTTCTGTGCATTTGTTTTTAAGTAGATCTATTATATAGTCAGGGAAGGACGGGGAAAACTCAGTTATTCTATGTTGCAAGTGCTAATTCTATTTCTCTCTTTTCTTGTACAAGGTCTCTTATAAACTAATCCTCACATCACAAGACTGTTACAGCCTAAACACACATTCAAGTTGTC
>NW_024363963.1:0-217 GCF_014805655.1 Passer montanus | reverse complement strand
AGGCACGGCGCGGGGCAGCCCGCTGGGGGCTTTGCTGTCGGGCGGGGTCGTCGGTACCGGGAGCGGCCGGGCCGGAGGTACCGGGGGAGGCCTGAGGGGACCGGGGGAGGCCTGAGGGGACCGGGGGCTCCGGGGGCGTCCCGGGAGTGGGGGGAGACGTGGATTTGGGGCCGGGGAGGGAGAGAGAGTGAGGGAAGTGCGGCGGAGGCGGTGGGAA
>NW_024363962.1:0-217 GCF_014805655.1 Passer montanus | reverse complement strand
GCGGGGATAGAGGGGGGATAGAGCGGGGACAAAGAGGACAGAGCGGGGATACAGGGGGGATAGCGTGGGGACAGAGCGGGGACAGAGTGGGGACAGCGTGGGGACAGCGTGGGGATAAAATGGGGACAGAGCAGGGACAGAGGGGGGATAGAGCGGGGACAGCATGGGGACAGAGCAGGGATAGAGAGGGGATAGAATGGGGACAGAGTGGGGACAG
>NW_024363961.1:0-3575 GCF_014805655.1 Passer montanus | reverse complement strand
CACGAAATGAGCAGAAATGAACCAAAAATTAAACCCAAATTGACATTAATTAACCCCAAATTAACAAAAATTAACCTAAAAAGTAACACTAGTTAATATGCAATTAGCAAAAATTAACAGGAAATTAAGAAAAATTGACACTAAATGAGCAAAAATAAACCTAAAACTAACACTAATTAACCCAAAATTAACGAAAATTAACATAAAAATAACTCTAGTTAATATGAAATTAGCAAAAATTAACAGGAAATTAAGAAAAATTGACACTAAATGAGCAAAAATAAACCTAAAACTAACACTAATTAACCCAAAATTAACGAAAATTAACATAAAAATAACTCTAGTTAATATGAAATTAGCAAAAATTAACAGGAAATGAGCAGAAATGAACCCAAAATCAACCCAAAATTAACGCTAATTAACCCAAAATTAATGAAAATTAACATAAAAATAACTCTAGTTAATATGCAATTAGCAGAAATTAACAGGAAATGAGCAAAACTTGACACGAAATGAGCAGAAATGAACCCAAAATGAACCCAAAATTAACACTAATTAACCCAAAATTAATGAAAATTAACCTAAAAGTAACACTAGTTAATATGAAATTAGAAAAATTAACAGAAATTAATCAAAAATTGAGAAAAATTGTCAAAAATTACCCAAAAATTAGCAAAAAATTAACCCAAAATGAGCCCAAAATTAACACTAATTAACCCAAAATTAACGAAAATTAACCTAAAATTAACACTAATTAGTATTAAACTAACAAAATTAACACAAAGTAACCCAAAATTAAGAAAAAAAAATCAAAAAGTAATGGAAAATTAGGAAAAAATTAACTCAAAATCAACATAAAATTAACCAAAAATTAACAAAAATCAACATAAAATTAATCAAAATTAACCCAGAATTAAGAAAAATTATCAAAAATTAACCAGAAATTAACCCAAAATGAACAAAAATTACCATGGAATTAGCAAAATTAATACAAGATAATCCAAAATTAAGAAAAATTATCAAAAATTAGCGGAAAATCAGCCAAAAATTAACCCAAAATAAACACAAAATTAACATAAAATTAACCAAAATTATCAAAAATTAACCCAAAATTAAACTAAAATTGACACTACTTAATATGAAATTAGAAAAACTAACAAAAATTAATCAAAAATTAAGAAAAATTGTCAAAAATTAGCAAAAAATTACCCCAAAATGAACAAAAATTAACATCAAATTAATCAAAAGTATCAAAAATTGACAAAAATTAATATGGACTTAGCAAAATTGACACAAATTAACGCAAAATTAAGAAAAATCAACACGGAATTAGCAAAATTAACCTAAAATTAGGAAAGAATATAAAAAAATAACTCAAAAATCAGCAAAAAAAAATGCACAGTGATCAAAAATTAACAAAATTTTCAAAAATTAACCCAAAATTGACACTAATTAATATGAAATTACCAAAATTAACACAAATTAATTGAAAGCTAAGAAAAATTGTCAACATTTTTTTCAATTTACCCAATTCTTTCCAAATTTTCCCAATTTTTGCCCAAATTTTGCTATTAAACTAAAATTGACACTACTTAATATGAAATTAGAAAAACTAACAAAAATTAATCAAAAATTAAGAAAAATTGTCAAAAATTAGCAAAAAATTACCCCAAAATGAACAAAAATTAACATCAAATTAATCAAAAGTATCAAAAATTGACAAAAATTAATATGGACTTAGCAAAATTGACACAAATTAACGCAAAATTAAGAAAAATCAACACGGAATTAGCAAAATTAACCTAAAATTAGGAAAGAATATAAAAAAATAACTCAAAAATCAGCAAAAAAAAATGCACAGTGATCAAAAATTAACAAAATTTTCAAAAATTAACCCAAAATTGACACTAATTAATATGAAATTACCAAAATTAACACAAATTAATTGAAAGCTAAGAAAAATTGTCAACATTTTTTTCAATTTACCCAATTCTTTCCAAATTTTCCCAATTTTTGCCCAAATTTTGCTGGTTTTGTCCCAAATTTTTCCCAGATTTCCCCAATTTTTACCCAAATTTTCCCAATTTTTCCCAATTTTTCCCCAATTACAGCATTTTTCTCAATTTTCCCCCAAATTTACCAATTTTTCCCCAATTTTCCTCTAAATTTCAACATTTTTCCCAATTTTTGCCCAAATTTTTCCGGTTCTGTCCCAAATTTGTCCCAGATTTCCCCAAATGTGCCCAATTTTTCCCATTATTATCCCAAATTTTCAATATTTTTTCCAATTTTTGCCCAATTTTTGCCACTTTCCCCCCAATTTTCAGCATTTTTTCCATTTTGTGCCCAATTTTTCCAATTTTTTCCAAATTTTCCCCGATTTTCCCCAAATTTTCAATACTTTTTCCCAATTTTTGCCCAAATTTTCCCAATTTTCCCCAAATTTCAATATTTTTCCCAAATTTTTGCCCAAATTTTCCCAATTTTTTCCCAAATTTTGCTGGTTTTGTCCCAATTTTTTTCCTAGATTTGCCCAATTTTTCCCCAAATTTTCCCCCAATTTTCAGCATTTTTCCCAATTTTTTTGCCCAAATTGTCCCAATTTTTCCCCAATTTTCTCCCAAATTTCAACATTTTCCCCAATTTTTGCCCAAATTTTTTCCAATTTTTCCCCAATTTCTCCCCAATTTTCAACATTTTTTCTCAGTTTTTGCCCAAATTTTCCCAAATTGTCCCCAAATTTTCCCAATTTTTCCCCATTTTCCCCAATTTTCAACATTTTTCCCAAATTTCTGCCCAAATTTTCCCAATTTTTTCCTTTTCCAAATTTTCCCCGATTTTCAGCATTTTTCCCAATTTTCCCCAAATTTTCAATTTTTTCCCAATTTTTGCCCAAATTTTCCCAATTTTTCCCAATTTCCCCCCAATTTTCAGCATTTTTTCCATTTTGTGCCCAAAGTTTTCCAATTTTTTCCAAATTTTCCCCGATTTTCAGCATTTTTCCCAATTTTTCCCAATTTTCAGCATTTTTCCCAATTTTTGCCCAAATTTTCCCAATTTTTCCCAATTTCCCCCCAATTTTCAGCATTTTTTCCATTTTGTGCCCAAAGTTTTCCAATTTTTTCCAAATTTTCCCCGATTTTCAGCATTTTTCCCAATTTTCCCCAAATTTTCAATTTTTTCCCAATTTTTGCCCAAATTTTCCCAATTTTTTCCCAATTTTCCCCAATTTTCAGCATTTTTCCCAAATTTCTGCCCAAATTTTGCTGGTTTTCTCCCAATTTTTCCCCAAATTTTCCCCCAATTTTCACCATTTTTCCAATTTTTGCCCAAATTTTCCCAATTTTTTCCCAATTTTCCCCAATTTTCAGCATTTTTCCCAAATTTCTGCCCAAATTTTGCTGGTTTTCTCCCAATTTTTCCCCAAATTTTCCCCCAATTTTCACCATTTTTCCAATTTTTGCCCAAATTTTCCCAATTTTTTCCCAATTTTCCCCAATTTTCAGCATTTTTCCCAAATTTCTGCCCAAATTTTGCTGGTTTTCTCCCAATTTTTCCCCAAATTTTCCCCCAAT
>NW_024363960.1:0-217 GCF_014805655.1 Passer montanus | reverse complement strand
AACCCCTCCAGGACCCCCCAAAGGCCTCCCAGGAGCCCCAAATTTCGGGGTCTCACCTGCACCAGGGGGTCCCCCCGGGGGGTCCCTGCCAGCTCCCGCAGCCCCGCGGCGAAGGCGCGGCTGGAAGCTTCCAGAACCCGCCCGGCCTCCAGCACGGCCGAGCACAGCTTCAGCACCTGGGAACCCCGAAACACCCCGGGGTGACCCCAAAATCCAC
>NW_024363959.1:0-217 GCF_014805655.1 Passer montanus | reverse complement strand
GAAGGCTGGTTGGATTAGCTGATCTTTGTAAGACTGTTTCAGTATAAATTATTCTGTAATGTATTTATAGAAAGGCTTTAATAATTTATTATCATTTAAATCAGTGTTGCAAAAACTGTTACTTAAAATATCACTAATTCTCTTACTAATAAATCCTTAAAGGTGTAGTGAGGAAGCCCTGAAAAACGTGGTGATTGAAAAAAACCTTAATATACAA
>NW_024363958.1:0-217 GCF_014805655.1 Passer montanus | reverse complement strand
TTCTGTGGGGACACGGGGACAAGAGGACAACCAGAGGGGACAGGGGGACAGAGGGGACAATCAGGAACACCCCCTTCTGTGGGGACATGGGGACAATCACGGTGATGGCCGGGGGGGGACACAGGTGGCTGCGGAGGTGACACAGGTGTGGCTGGAGGGTGGTCCCAGGTGGTTTTGGGGGTTCCCACGTGGTTTTGGGGACTCCCAGGTGGTTTTG
>NW_024363957.1:0-217 GCF_014805655.1 Passer montanus | reverse complement strand
AGAGAGGACCTAATTTTCTATCACATTTACAAGCAAACTTAAGTTTATAACAATTTTATTATTAAACTTATATATTAATATTTGGGTTTTGGCATTTTGATTCCAAGTTGCTTATCAAATAGGTTACCTCTCCCAATTTATTAAGGCAAATCTTCTCTCCCTAATTCCAACTTTCTCTCTTGACATCACTAAATACATTATCTGTATTTGAGTTTCA
>NW_024363956.1:0-217 GCF_014805655.1 Passer montanus | reverse complement strand
GTGACCAGAGCCTGTCCCCTGCACACAGGCACATCCCAGAGCATCTCAGTGTGAGGTGACCCTGCTTGTGGAATTCAGGACCCCAGGTGCACTGCGTGTAACTCAATGGCGGGTACCGCTGACATTGGAACCCACCAGACCCCTGTGATGTGACGGTACCCCTCTGCCCCTCAGACCACCTGGTGCTGCAGGTACTGCCAGGGGCACTGCTGGAGGC
>NW_024363955.1:0-217 GCF_014805655.1 Passer montanus | reverse complement strand
AAAACAGGGCCATGAACTGGTACTCAACTCTTCTCCTTAAAAATTCAATTGAGTATAATGAGACTTTCATGTTATATCCATTTGACATATTTTTTTCCAACTGTGCCATAGTAAAGAAACACATAGTTGATTTTTTTTTTTCATTTTAGGACTGGTATCTCCAATATTCCCTTTTCTCTTCAAGCTGGTATGTTTAATAAGTATATTATTCTCATAA
>NW_024363954.1:0-217 GCF_014805655.1 Passer montanus | reverse complement strand
AGGATGGCTCCTGTCCCCAGGCCACCCCCTGTCCCCCCAGGATGGCTCCTGTCCCCAGGCCACCCCCCTGTCCCCTCTGGGATGGCTCCTGTCCCCCAGGATGGCTCCTGTCCCCGTGTCCCATCCTGGCACCGTTCTGGTGCCACCCCCACTTCCCTTTCCCCTTTTCCTGCAGGGTCTGGGGGGGGGGTTTGGGGGGTTCTGGGATGGTTTGGGG
>NW_024363953.1:0-218 GCF_014805655.1 Passer montanus | reverse complement strand
GGGGCCGGCTGCGGCAGCGCAGCGCAGCCACGGGCGGCGGGACGGGGTGAGCGGGGGCGGGCAGCGCCACACGCAGGGCAGCCGAGTCCGGCTCTGGAGCGGTCCGGCCCGGCCGAGCGAGGCACAACTTTGGGAAAGATGTGGCGGGGAGCGCCTGGCGGGGCCGCTGCTGCCGGCAGCCGTGCCCCGGCCCGGCGGGACCGTGGGCTGCGCGCCGC
>NW_024363952.1:0-218 GCF_014805655.1 Passer montanus | reverse complement strand
GGTGGGCAATCCAGCAGGCTCCAGCCCAGCGGAGGCACACTCAGCTCCACAGGCTTTCCCACCCTGGATCAGTAACTGGCAGAGCTCTGCTGCAGTGCTCCGAGGATGTGCCAACAGCCAGGAGAAGACAAAAGTGGACAGACTATCCCCTCGGAGTCTTCTCCCAGCACACGTCCCTCAAGCCACAATGCCTTTCTTTCCACAAAGGGGTGTTGGAC
>NW_024363951.1:0-218 GCF_014805655.1 Passer montanus | reverse complement strand
CTGTCCATACATTCAGGGTTGCCCCATCCAAGATGCAGATTCCAGCACTTTCCCCTGTTGAACGCCATATGATCAGTGAGTGTCCAGACCCCTGATTTGTGGAGGTCTCTCTACAGGACCTCTCCCTGCCCTGGAGGGAGTCACCAGCTCCTCCCAGTTTTGTATCATAATTTGTGAACTTGCTCAGTATTTCTTCCAGTCCTCTTGTGCTGGCTGTG
>NW_024363950.1:1773-3576 GCF_014805655.1 Passer montanus | reverse complement strand
TGTGGGATCCTGGAACCCGCGGTGTCCGTCTGTCCCCACCGGCGGTGTCTGTGTGTCCATACCTGCGGTGTCTGTCTGTCCCCACGCACGGTGTCCGTGTCCCCACTCCCGCGGTGTGTCCGTGTGTCCGTACCCGTGGTGTGTCCGTGTGTCCGTGTGTCCGTACCCGCGGTGTGTCCGTGTGTCCATACCCGCGGCGTCCGTGTGTCCCCACGCCCGCGGTGTGTCCGTGTGTCCGTACCCGCGGTGTCGGTCTGTCCCCACGTGCTGTGTGTCCGTCTGTCCCCACGCCCGCGGTGTGTCCGTGTGTCCCCACGCCCGCAATGTGTCCGTGTGTCCGTACCGGTGGTGTGTCCGTGTGTCCCCACGCGCGCGGCGTGTCCGTGTGTCCGCAGGCTCGGGGCAGATCTGGATGGACGACGTGTCGTGCGCGGGCACCGAGGCGGCGCTGGAGCTCTGCCCCTTCTCGGGCTGGGGCCGCAGCAACTGCGGGCACGCCGAGGACGCCGGCCTGCGCTGCCGGACGGACTGACGGACACGCCGCGACACACGGGCCGACGGACACGGGGGACTGACGGACACGGGGGACAGACGGACCCACGGAGGGATAGACTGACCCATGGAGGGACTGACGGACACGCAGGGACTGACTGACCCGCGGGGACTGATGGACATGGGGGGACAGACGGACACACGGAGGGACAGACAGACCCATGGAGGGACTGACGGACCCATGGAGGGACTGACGGACACACAGAGGGACAGACGGACCCCACAGAGGGACAGACTAAACCCATGGAGGGACAGATGGACATGCAGGGACAGACTGACACATAGAGGGACTGACGGACGCGGGGGGACTGATGGACACAGGGAGACAGACGGACACACGGAGGGACAGACGGACATGCAGGGACCAACGGACACGCAGGGACTGACTGACCCACGGAGGGACAGACGGACACGCGGGGACTGACGGACACGGGGGGACAGACGGACACATGGAGGGACAGATGGACATGCAGGGACAGACTGACACATAGAGGGACTGACGGACACGGGGGGACAGACGGACCCCAAGGGACTGACGGACCCCAAACCCGCCCCACAGAGGGACTGACCCCAAACCTGCCCCGAAGGGAAACCCCAAACCCATCCCAAAGGGAAACCCCAAATCCATCCCAAAAGGAAACCCCAAATCCATCCTGAAGGGAAACCCCAAATCCATCCTGAAGGGGAAATCCCAAACCTGCCCCGAAGGGAAACCCCAAAGACAACCCGAAGGGGCAGGGAATGACCCCAAACCCGTCCTGAAGAGACCAGGGCAAGACCCCAAACCCAGCCCAAAGGAAACCCCAAATCAATCCCAAAGGAAACCCCAAATCCATCCCAAAGGAAACCCCAAATCCATCTGAAAAGGAAACCCCAAATCCATCCCGAACGGGGAAAATCCCAAATCCATCCCAAAAGGAAACCCCAAATCCATCTGAAAAGGAAACCCCAAATCCATCCCGAACGGGGAAAATCCCAAATCCATCCCAAAAGGAAACCCTAAACCCATCCCAAAGGGGAAATCCCAAATCCATCTGAAAACAAAACCCCAAATCCATCCCAAAAGGAAACCCCAAATCCATCCTGAAGGGAAACCCCAAATCCATCCTGAAGGGGAAATCCCAAACCTGCCCCGAAGGGAAACCCCAAAGACAACCCGAAGGGGCAGGGAATGACCCCAAACCCGTCCTGAAGAGACCAGGGCAAGACCCCAAACCCAGCCCAAAGGAAACCCCAAATCAATCCCAAAGG
>NW_024363950.1:0-1073 GCF_014805655.1 Passer montanus | reverse complement strand
GGAAACCCCACATGCACCCCAAAGGGGCCGGGAATGGGATCGTTCCCAGAGAAATAAAGGATTTATGCTTCTCTGAGTGGGGTTTATGGGGTTTATGGGGTTTATGGGGTTTTGTGGGGTTTATGGTGTTTATGGGGTTTATGGGATTTTGTGGGGTTTATGGGGTTTTATGGGGTTTATGGGTGTGTGGGGTTTTTTTGGGTTTATGTGGTTTATGTGTGTTTGGGGGTTTTATGGGGGTTATGGTGTTTATGGGGTTTATGGGATTTTATGGGGTTTATGGGTTTAATGGTGTTTATATGGTTTATGGGATTTTATGGGGTTTATGGGATTTATGGTATTTTATGGAGGGTTTTTTGGGGTTCATGGGGTTTATGGGGTGTATGGAGTTTATGGGGCTTTATGTGGTTAATGGGGTTTATGGGATTTTATTGAGGGTTTTATGGGGTTTTCATGGTATTTATGGGGTTTTTATGGGGTTTTGGGGCATTTATGGGGTTTTATAGATTTTTAGGGGATTTATGGGGTTTTTATGGTATTTATGGGGGTTTTATGGGGTTTTGGGGCATTTATGGAGTTTTATGGGGTTTTCATGGTATTTGTGGGGTTTTTATGGGGCTTTGGGGGATTTATGGAGTTTTATAGATTTTTAGGGGATCTGTGGGGGTTTCATGGGGTTTTTTATGGTATTTATGGGGTTTTCATGGGGTTTTTATGGTATTTATGGGTTTTTATGGGATTTTGGGGCATTTATGGCTTTCCGCGGACCCCACAGCGCCCCCAAATTCTCGGGGTCCCCCCCATTGCTGCCTAGCCCCTGCCGGCCCCACAGAGCCCCCGAGCGCCCCAAATCCCCCCCGGCTGCTTTTGGGGCCGCCCCAAAACCCCGGGGACCGCCCCAGCCACGCCCACCCCGCCATGGCCACGCCCCCACGCCGGCCAGCCCGATTACGTCATCCCGCCAGAGTTAGGCCACGCCCCCTTGATCTCACCGGGCCTGCCCGCGCTGCGCTGGCCACGCCCTCATCTCCGTATTTGGTGCTCGGCCACGCCCCCGGAAGGGGCGGGGCGGG
>NW_024363949.1:0-218 GCF_014805655.1 Passer montanus | reverse complement strand
GGCACGGAGCAGGAGCGCCGCACAGGATGGAGAGCAGCTGCTCTGCTTCAGCACCAAAAGTGTTCGTGTCTGAAAACACCCGGTGCCTTTTGCCAGGCAAGGCTGCACAAGCGGTGGGCTTACCAGAGAGCTCAAACTGAAAGACACCCTGAGTGCTTCTCACATACTCTTCAGTCACTGCCCCTTGAATAACTCGGAAAGTCTCTGCAACAGGACCC
>NW_024363948.1:0-218 GCF_014805655.1 Passer montanus | reverse complement strand
GGGGATCTCAGGGTGCTGCAGGGGGGTTTGGGAGAGGGTTCAGGGGGAGCTGAGGGGTTTTGGGGGTTTTGGGGATATCTGAGGGGTTTTGGGGAGGGTCTGAGGGGATTTTGGGGGGTGGGATTCGGGAACTGAAGGGTTTAGAGGGGGTTTGGGCTGGCCTGGGGGGTTTTGAGGGGGTTGCTCTGGGTCTGGGGGGTTCCAGGTAGGATTTGGGG
>NW_024363947.1:0-218 GCF_014805655.1 Passer montanus | reverse complement strand
CAGCCAGAGGATAAGGCCACCAGTTCACTGTTCTGTCTCCACCTTAGTTCCACCTTAGCAAGAAACCAAAGGCAGAAACACCCATGTGCCTGTGACCACCACCCCCAGCAACTCCACTGTCAACCACAGCCTTAAAAGCTTATACTCAAGAGAAAACTCAGCCCTGGCCCCCAATACCAGTAACCCCCAGGGTTTGGAATCTGACCTCAGAGAACCTC
>NW_024363946.1:0-218 GCF_014805655.1 Passer montanus | reverse complement strand
TATCTCTTTATTTAAATATACATGCTAGTAGACCTCATGCAGGTGTATTGAGAGCTCTTTCTGTTAGATGGGAAATTAACACCAAAAAAGGAAAGAAAAATCAAATGTGATGAAAGTAAAGATATATCTCCACTTACATTAAGAATTATTTGATTTTTTTTTTCTCAGTATGATGAAATTTCAGACATATTAGAATGAGTTTTTGGTAATATTTAGAT
>NW_024363945.1:0-218 GCF_014805655.1 Passer montanus | reverse complement strand
ATTTCAGTTAAAAAGATTTGAGGATTATGTACATGGACTTTTATAAATTCTTTGCTGCTGCTCATACTGCAAAGCACACTGACTTCTCTCCCTATCAAGCAAAAAACAGACTAAAAACGAAAGGCAGAGAAGTGCAGTCCTGTTCATGCAGAACACTGGTCTCACCAACTTTTTTGAGAATGCCCCCCCATACACATGTATATTGATTTAGAAATTAT
>NW_024363944.1:0-218 GCF_014805655.1 Passer montanus | reverse complement strand
CATTCCCATTTCCCCATTCCCGTTGTTCCTATTCCCATTCCTATTCCAATTCTCCCATTCCCATTGTCCCCATTCCCGTTCCCATTTCCCCATTTTCCCCATTCCTGCTGTCCCCATTGTCCCCGTTCCCATTGTCCCCATGTCCCCACTGTCCCTCATTGTCCCCCTGTCCCGCTGTCCCTCTGTCCTGCTGTCCTGCTGTCCCCCTGTCCCTCTGT
>NW_024363943.1:0-218 GCF_014805655.1 Passer montanus | reverse complement strand
TTATTTGGGGGGGTCCCGGGGGTTATTTGGGGAGGGGTCCCAGGGGTCAGGGGGGGCTCAGGGGTCCCGGGGTTATTTGGGGAGGGGTCCCGGGGGGCACCCACCCTGTTTCATGGCGTGCTTCTCCTGCAGGGCCGGCTGGATTTTCTCCATCTGCCGCGTCAGGAACTCGACCTTGCGGCGGAAGAACGCGCGGGCGTCCTCGGCTGACTGGGGGG
>NW_024363942.1:0-218 GCF_014805655.1 Passer montanus | reverse complement strand
TACCGCGTGGTGCAGGTGTGCCCAGGTGTAGGTTAGGGGTGCCCAGGTGTGCCCAGGTGCCCCAGGTGACCCTGTTCTGTGCCCAGGTGACGTACCGCGTGGTGCAGGTGACCGAGGCCCCCCTGGAGGAGCCCGCGGCCGTCGGCGTCGTCTCCTCCTTCGGCACCGGCGCCCCCCAGGTGAGGGGGGGGGGCTGGGGGCACCTGGGGGGGCACCTG
>NW_024363941.1:0-218 GCF_014805655.1 Passer montanus | reverse complement strand
TGGAAAACGCCTCAAAAATGGGGAAAATCGACCCCAAAATAGCCTGAGAAAAAAAGCCAAAAATCCCAAAAAGTAGCCCCGAAAATAATAGCAAAATACCTTGAAGTAAACAGCCCAAAATATCAAAAAATAGCCCCAAAATACAGCCAGAAGTACTGAAAAATGTCCTAAAATTGTCTGTGGAATGTTTGGAGCTGGCCGAGCTCATGGAGGAACAG
>NW_024363940.1:0-218 GCF_014805655.1 Passer montanus | reverse complement strand
ATCACCCCAAAACCACCCAAAATTCCCCCCAAAACGGCCAAAATCTCCCCCAAACAACCAAAATCCTCCCAAACGTCCAAAAATGTCCCAAAACCACCCAAAAATCTCTCCTAAAATGACGAAAATCCCCCCAAAATGACCAAAATACCCCCAAAATTCCCTCAAATCCCCCCAAAACACCTAAAAATCGCCCAAAACCACCCAAAATCCCCCCAAAA
>NW_024363939.1:0-3580 GCF_014805655.1 Passer montanus | reverse complement strand
GTGGGGCCTTGTGCAAACATGGAGACCATTAGGATCCTTAAGCACTTGTGTAACCAAGGGGCCATTATGATGCCACAGGACATCATGGAAGAAAGAGAACCACTGTGATATTACAAGACTTCATGGAAGCATACAGCCATTGTGACACTGCAGGGCCCTATGGAACCAAGAGAACACAAAATAAGTCTGGCAGCCTTGGCCTCCCAGGAGTCACCTGACAGGTCTAGCTGACCTTGGAATGTGGAAGGCTGCTCCCATCTGCCCCTGAAACACTGGGGCTTTGGGCTTTCCTTTGTATGGAAAAGAACTGTCCCTCTTTTCCAGGTATCCATGGGCAAAATTAGGATTCCACCTCCAAATTTCTGTGTATCCAAGGATTGCTGCCAGAGAAAAGCTACCAGGACAGACAGGTCTGGATGGTCTTTAACTCCTGAGTGCCAGAACTGACCTGTTTTCCAAATACTGAAAAAGGCTCTATGCTTTTCTTTTTATGGAAAAAATCCTCCTTCTCCAGGCACATATGTCTGAAATTAGGATTCCACATTCATAATTTTGAATATCTAAGGGTTGCTCCCAGACAAACCTGCCAGGACAGACAGGTCAGGCTTGCCTTGGCCTCTGGTGGCTGCCGTTCATCAGCTCCTGAAACATGAGGGGGTTCTGTGGTTTCCTTCTTATGAAGACCAATGTGACACTTTGTGGCCTTGTGAAAGGAAGGGGCCATTGTGACACTGCAGAGCACCATGGATCCAAGGGACCATTGTGACATTGTGGAGCCTCATGTAACCAAGGACATCACTGTGGCTCTGTTGGGCCCCATGGTCCCAAGGGGCCAGTGCAAAGCAGCAGTGTGGGAATTACCTTGGCTGTAACTCAGAGTCAGCCAGATTTTGTCCTGGAAGAACCAGGAATGAGTTTCAAGTCCTGGGAGTAATTTGTTTAACTTAGGATGAGCTTGGGAGTTCTCCCATAAGCCTTTAGTGTTGTTATGCTAAGTTGTCCAAGTTCTGCTTCCCTACTGGTTACTTGTTTCCCCTATATGGGTATTGTTCTAGTTCTCTAGCCCCAAGTGTATATGTTGTTGCTTCCCCTTTATCTCAGGTCTTTGGATCCTACCCCTCATACTGGGCTTGATTTCTCCATGTTTTTTGTTTTTCACCCCGTTATTGAAGTTCTTTTTGGGCAACTCCATAGAACCCACTCCTTTTCATTTTTGCCACCCTTGCCCTGAAGTCAGTGAACCAGAGAGGTTTGTCTCAGCCACCCTCACTGTGACATCTGGCACCTGAGCAGGGACCCTGACATTCAGTTACGTCAGCTGGGATTAGCTGAGAGATAGGCCAGTGCTCCCCAGGATTGTGGATTGTACTGGGCCCAGTGGATTTTCCATCACTTCGAGGGACCTGAGCCAGCATTGGTGAGGATGATGACGGTTTCCTCCTGTGGAGGATTGCGGGTGGGTTTGGGAAAATGCAGGATATTTATCAACCATTTTGCCACAGTGTTTTTAAAACACAGATCCACATCCCATAAGTGATTTGGGGAATTTCGGTGGCTGTTCCCCCCAAGGCGGAGAGGGAGAAAAATGGGTGGTCAGTTGTCCAAAGTAGAAAGGAGATTATATGGACACTTTAAGTTAATTCTCACTGATCATGACAAAATATTTTCAAAGAAACATCCCATAATTGATTTAGGGCGTTCCGGTGGCTGTTCCCCCCAAGGCGGAGAGGGAGAAAAATGGGTGGTCAGTTGTCCAAAGTAGAAAGGAGATTATATGGACACTTTAAGTTAATTCTCACTGATCATGACAAAATATTTTCAAAGAAAAATTTAAAATCAGTCGTGAGGTTGATCATAAAAAATTTTCCAGACACTTATGCTGACGTAATCCATACCACCGAATTTTGTGACTCTGTGGGATTTAAACTGTAAACCTTTTGATCAAAAGGGACCCCACTGCACCCCACATGCTCCGCTCAAATTAAGCAGAATTTTGCTTTTTGCAATGGCCCAGTGCAGGTTGGGATGATGATCCACCCTCACAGCTAGCCCAGGGCAGGCCTGGAGTGGCCTTGGTGACACCTTGGTGTCACCTTGGGTTTGGCACAGACTTGAGGATGGTCTATGTTTTCAACAGAGAAACTCAAGAGTTTTAGATTGCTTCAAAGAATTAAAAAGACAAAATCCCTCCTTGGCTGTGTGCAGTCAGATCTCCAAGCAAAGCAGATCCCAAGTGAGTGAGGAGACACAGGATGGGGTTGGGGAATGTGGATCAAGGTTTAGACATTGGGTCAGAGCTCAAGGCACATCTTCTCTGACCAGGCCAGACCTCCTTAGGAGAGTCCCTGGATCAATATCAGTCACAGAATGCTTCAATCACCTTGTGTAATAAGAAAAATAATATAAGACATCCTTGAAAATAGGAATACCTATTTGATGGAGAAGGAAGACTTGCTCACCATATGATGATCGACAAGTCTCGTCTTTATTCCCGAATCACCGATTATTATACACCTTTTCATTAGCTCATGCATAGCGCAAAATCCCAGCTCACCATTGGCTAACTAGCTATCAGCTATCTACGTGCTGTTTTTGGTATAACTATCACCACTTTCCCAGGCTATCCCTCTCCACCACCTGTGTCTGTGCATTACTTTATCCGTGGGCCAAGGACACACAGTTTAATTGGAATGGCAACTCTCTTCATTCTGTATCTTGGTCAAATTAATCTCACTGTGAGCTTTAGCTCGGAGCCAGCTTGTTACAAAGCTCTCAACATTTCCCCCATTTTCTTTTTGGGCTAGAAGTGTGGTTTTCCAAGCTCTTTTCATCATCTGACTCACTATTCTTTGTATGCAATTAAGTAAGCATGGTAATACAAGCATTAGCAATACTATCACACAATATCTCTATAGCACATTGATACAGAATGATCTGATAAATTGATACAACACATACTCTCAAATTCTTTACAACCATGGCCTTGAGCTAATAATAAGAAATTGATTGCTGCTCTATTCTGCAATACTGCATGATTTACACTTTGTACATCTTGAGACAGCATGTCCAATACCTGGGAGGTGGCATTCAGTTCGTCTTTGGCCCAGCAGCTTAACTGCTTGGCCAAATTCATGGCCTTATTAGCTGCCCCTCCAGGTAAAAGTGTGGCTACTACTACCTGTTTCAGCTCGCTCCAGAATGTGGGTTGCCCTATTTGGCAGTCCCTCTGGAGCGAAGAGAACAGGACTTAAGTTGCTTGATGCAGTCGTCTAGTGCCTCCTCAACCCCACAGTCCTTTTTAATCGGTCCAACAGTGGATGTCTGTGTGAGGGGCACAAGCTTTCGACAGCGCGAAGCTATTATGTGAGTACGCACTTGCTTTTCTACTCACTCACACAAGGTCTTAAGTTGCCAAGTAACATATGCCAAGATAATTTGCTCCGGGGCTTCGTATAAGCCTAACAATCCTCCCAAATCAAGCTTTGTGAAATCTCTTAGTGCTCGCTGCCACGAGTTCTGGAAGTTCTAGGAGAATCAGCAGCTTGGGCACTAGCTCTGCCGAACGGTCGATTGCTCCAAC
>NW_024363938.1:611191-725359 GCF_014805655.1 Passer montanus | reverse complement strand
GCACCGCGCCCTCGGGCAGCGCCGGCCCCGGCAGCGCCTCCATCGCGCCGGGGCCGCGCTCCGCCCCGGGGAGGAGCGGCGCGATGGCGGCGGCGGCGGGAGCGGTTCCCGGCTGCCGGGTCCCCCGCTCCGAGCTCTCCTCCCGCCGTGCCTCCCGGCCCGCTCCCGGCTCCCCGCGGCGCGGCACGGAGCGCAGGCGGAGCGGCTGCCGCTGCCACACGCAGGCGGCAGGAGCGGGGCGAAGGCACCGGGAACAGCTCAGCGCAGCGCCGCAGCAGCGCCTCGCCGCCCGGGCCCGCCGCCGCCGCCGCGAACAGGCGGTAGCGCACCGCGCCCTCGGGCAGCGCCGGCCCCAGCAGCGCCCCGGGGAGGAGCGGCGCGATGGCGGCGGCGGCGGGAGCCACTCTGTGTTCACGGGCAGGGATCAAAACGGTTGTGCCGGCTGCGTTGGGATTTAGTCCGAACCTTTAAAAAAGCACTTCAACGCGTTTTTAAGGCATTCTAAAACACGGTGCGTGAGGCTTCACTAATCATAGACAAAGACCTTTCGGCAAGTGCCGGGGAAGTCCGCCCCGCCGCAGCGGGGGAGTGACAGTGCGGAAGTGAGGTCGCCCAAGGGCACCTGAGCCGCCGTGCCGCGGCGAGAGAAGCCGAGCATCGGAGAGTGGGAAAGCGCAGGCGGCAGCGAGGGGCGGCGGCGCGGGGGAAAGCCGAGCTGCGACCCCCGCACGGGGCTCGGGATGAGGAGGGGAAGGCCGGCCTGGGCTACGCCGTTCCGACACCCACGGTTTCCATTGCGCTCAGACGAGCGAAAGGGACTTGGGTTGAGATGCCCCAAACCGGGACTGGCAGCGACGCGCGCCGCGAGGCACCAGAACGGTGAAGGCAGCGGGGACCGCCGGGGAGAGGGGACCACGGCGGGACCGGGGAGCAATTCCGGCCGCGCCACAGAGCCGGAAATGGCTGCGCTCCCGAACGCTGATTGATCGATTCGGCCGAAAGACGTGACGCGCCACGAAGTTTCGAACTTTCGGGTGTGCAAAGGAAAAGGCTCTGCAATCCATCCTGCCCCCGATGCTGCCTGGAGTGAGTGCATCGCCCTCACTGCACAACAAGCTCCAATGGGAAATCCAAATCGCCCTCGGCTCTTGGAAATCATCACAAAGTGGCCAGAATGTGACACTTTTCGACTGTCTTTGAAAGAGGAAGCACAGCTGACACATGCTGAGGAGGAATCCCACTTTTGGCATCAGGCGCCTGACTGTGGAGAATAGTCTGCTGTCTGTCTGTCTGCTGTGAAGCATCTGACTGTGGGAGGAATCCCAGGCTGGAGCAGGACAAGGATTTGTCTCTCTGAGGGGGAAGCAGTGACATGATGTGATTGTAACCCCCATCCCCCTGTGCTGCTGTGTGGGGAGGAGGGAGGGAGGGAACTGGGGACAAAGTGAAGCCCAGGAAGGACAGAACAGTGTGGAGAAGGTGCATTTTTTAGATTTGGTGTACATCTCACTCCCTTGCTCTGATTTCTTTGATAATAAATTCATTTCAATTTAATGTCCCCGCTCTGGGCCTGTTCAGTCCATGATGGTGAGAGATCTCTGGCTGCCTCTGTTGAGAGCCCCGAGCCTTTCCTGCTGTGCTCTGTTGCCTGCCCAGGGGCAGCAGCAGAGGCACAGAGCGGTTTTGCTGCCCCGGGCCCCTGGCCTGGCCCGGCCCAGCCCAAGAATCGCTGCCATCATTCCCTGCACCAGGACCCGGCCCCACGGCGGCTCCGGGAGTTCCGAGTGGGCAAAACGGGAGCGAGGGAGAGGAGGCAGCTGGTGCCAGTGGCTGAAATGGCTTTGCTGCCAGCTGGCAGGGAGAAAGTGGAGCAAAGTGAAGGGGAGAGAAAGAGGGACAAGGCTGGAGCAACGGAAGCCAGCAGGCATGACCATGGGGCAGGCGGGCATTTTGCTTTCCCGCTCTGTGGGAGGAAACCAAGAGCTGTCAAATCCATGGAGGAAAAGAGGGCAGAAATAGCAGGTGGTGGAAATCTCTGCCAATTGGGATTGATTTGATCTGCCTGAACTGCACAGGCCGACAGACTCCGAGCACCGCCAGCGTTGGGATGTGCCTGGCCCTGCCCCTGCCCTGCTGCAGCAGCCCCTGCTGAGATGGCCCCTTGTCTCTAAAGGAGCTGCACCGAGGAAGGGGGAAGTGCTGCTGCAGTAAGATTGAGAGAATAAAATAAACAGAATTAAAATGTGCACCACCACATCTCCTTCACTCGCTTATACTAAAAGAGCTGCCCCAAGGCACTGTCTGGGTGGTGATGCTGATTAAAAAGAATCACAGGAATGGCAGCAAAATATGAAGGCAATGGTATAAAATATTCTAAAAATATTGCACCATCAGTTCCCTCTGCCAAAGTGTCACACATACAGCTGGATGAATCGATTGTCAGGGCAGTGAAGGGTGTAAGAACAGTGGGCATAGGCTGGAAGAAATATCAAGAATAGAATAGAGAGAATGGTGTAAAATGTTATAAAAGTACAGCACCAGCAGTGGTCTCTGCCCCACATCTAAAAGAGCTGCACTGAGGGACCATTGGGGCAGTGCTGGTTAAGAAGTGAGGCATGGAAAGTGGTGGGAAGTGTGAAGGGAATAAAATAGAATGGTAAAAGAAAAAATTATAACAGAACTGCACCAGGAATGGCTACTGACCTCTGCCACTAACAGAGCTGCACTGAGGGACAGCCACACGTTTCCCTTTCCACACGGAAATGCTGTGACTTGCCTTCTCCCTAACAACCATCAGTGGGACTTTCAAGGCCAGCAGGTACACTCAGATGTCCAGAATCAGCATTACAGTGGGAAAACTGGGGTTGGCATCAGCTGTGACCACCATCAGGAAGAGCACAGGAGCAGAAACAGAGATTTCCCAGCTCCCTCCCAGGGAGAGCAGCATCAGCACAGGGACAGAAAATGCTGCTATAACATCCTTTGCCACTGGTGCCTGTGCCCTGCTGTAGGCAGCATCCTTTAGCTAGTGCTCTTCAGTGTTTTTACCCATGGAAATACTGCACAGGGACACAGAAGATTTACCAGCATGTTAAAAAGAAGCTGAGAGAGCAGGAAGGATGACATTTGGGATAGGGACAGAAGCAATTCACACATCATACGAGTTAAATACGGCTGCTGTGAGTATGCAGCACGGAGGAGAGCTAGATGAAATTAGAATATATTCCAAATCTATTTGGCCTTATAACTGCAGGTAAGGTTAATAATCCTCAAGAATGAAAAAAAATCCGAAATCTGGTCTGAACTAATCTGTCTGTGGAGTTTGGAGGGCCTCTCTTGGGGGTATGTGGGGGTGGTCTGTAGGATTTGGGAGGGGGCCTAAAGTTTGGGGGTACCTCTGGGAGTCCTGCTCTTTTTCCTTCAGATTTTCCATCCTTTTTTTGCTCATGTTTTGCACCCTTTTCTCCTCACCTTTCTAGAGCTTTCCTGCTTCTTAAATGCCACCTTTTCACCATTATGCCATCTCCATTTTTTAACTTTTCCCCACTTTTTTCCACTGCTTTTTTTTCCTCATTTTCCACATTTTTTTCTGCCCTTTTTTTCCACCACATTTTTCCTCCATTTTTTACCTCTGCCATATTTTCCTGCCATCTTCCCCCCCCACCCCACTTTTTTCTCTGCTTTTTTTCCATGTTTTTCCCCCCACACTTCTTTTCCACCATTTTTGCCACCCTTTTCCCCCATAATTTTGCCATTCTTTTCCCTACCCTTTTTGGACATCTTTTTTTCCCCCGTTTTTTGCCGCTTTTTTTTTTCCAGCTCATTTTTTGCCCCTCAATATAAACCCCTCAAATTGATGGAATGAAATTTTATCTACCAATTTAAACCAAAAAAAAAAACCGGCACAACAGAGACTCCTCAGTAATTTAAAGATGATGAAAATGGACGGTTTGCTCTCATTTCATAACATTAAAATTGCAACATAAAGGGTCTTCCCTGATCTGTTTCAGGAAGAAAAGGGGGATTCCCCATCCACTGACAGCCCTGAAATCATGGCCAAGGCTGGGTTTCTTTCAATTGATACCCTTAACATTGCAGGTGAATGGGGATTCCCCAGCTTCAACACAGACAAGAAGGGAAAATCAACCAGTTAAACAACTTCAGAATAGAGGTCAATAGAAATCCATTGAAAGGGAACCACAGCACACCTGTCTTCCCTAATTAATTCCATCAGGCTTCCTTCACTAAAAACACTCACACAATTAAAAGAGGAGATGCCTCGTGTGTTACCTCACAGCAGTGGAAGAGGCAGCATGGAAATGCTTCTTCTTCCATGGCAAACTCTCCTGGGAGCACTTCCAGAGCCTTGGAAGGCTCCACCGTGAAGCTGCTGAAGAAATGGAAATAGTTGGGATGAGCACAGCCCCAGAGAAATCCCAGCCCCACTGATGGAAAAGTCAGATTATCCAAGCAGCAACATCAGCTGGAGTGTTTGCAAAAGAGCAGCTTTGTTCTGAACCTCAGCTTAGGAGTTCTCCTCATTCACTAAGGGAGTCCCTCCATCTGTTTGGACCTTTTGTACAGCACAGGTCACACAGCAGTTAAATGGGATCATGTTCTTCAACTCAATCAGGTTTTAAAGTATCGTATCTAAAGTGGATCTAACTACTCATCAGTGAGAATTTTATGTGTTTTCAGTGTAAATTACCTTCCCTGGCCAAACACAAACCCTTTCCAAGGTTCAAGTACCTCTGTTTTCTACCACTAACTGCTCATTATCCTTGTCTGAATTAAAACACCTCTGTTTTTTTTAACCCCATTTTTCCATCACAGATTTGTCTGAATCTCTCACCTCTCAGCACTCCAAATTCCTTGAAATTTAGCAGAACCTTGTTTAGAAATTCCCAGCTCTTGCTGTCCATCTCTAATCCCTGTCCAACCTGCCAGTGCTCTCCCTGAACTGCTGACAAAGTAAATGACACAACATCAGTGGAGGACAACTGATTAATTGCTGAATGAAAAAGAAATAAAGAGAAATTAAGAAGCTGATTTGGACCCAGCAGGACTGCACTGTTGGTGTCTGTATATCAAGAATTTCTGTGTATTTTATTTCAGATTTATCTTATGAACCTGAAGTTGTCATATTTGAAATAGATTTTTCATTCCACGGGAAAGCAACGTGATGCATGCCTTCCAGGCACATTTCCACTGAAAAAAAACCCCAAAACTGTTCAGCCTGGGCTCACATACAGCTACTGCTGGCATGACACCAAGATTCAGCAATAATGGAATTCATTGAGAAAATGAACAATTCCGAAAATGCTTTCAGTCCAAGAACTGATAACACACTTAGGAAGTTATGCATACCTTCCAAAAAAAATCAGTAATCAAGTTGTGTTTCTGTTTTTACTGAAATAAATTTTAAAAATACTTCTGGCCAATATTGACACATTTGATCCAACGACTCTTCAAATCCTTGTGCTTAATAAGGAACAGTCTCTTACAGAATTGTCAGAAGTTCTTACAATGCAGCATCCTGCTCTGGGGAAGGATTAAATGTCTGCCCAACATTTCACCAGCAGTCCCAAATCCCTGAGACTCTTCCTGCAAATCCCTGAAGGCAGCAGCATTTTCAGAACAAGAACTGCTTCCAGATATTGAACCCACTTAGCAATGGATAAAAGGACATTATAGAAATGTGGTAAAGTGGATCACGGATTGGAAATATGGAAGAGAGATTTTGGAATAAAAGAAAACCTCATTTGAGTCATTCACTCAACATAATTTTTCAATTTTCTGAAATTGTGTCAGCACTGGGAAAATCTCATTTCCATCCAAGACTGTGTCCAAACAGAAAACTTTTTCAGGTCAATTCACTCTGCTGAAGTGACAAATAATGAACAGAATGCTCCAAATTAAAACCTTTGGCCTCTTCTTCCACATCCAGCTCTTCTGTGTGTGCTTCATCTCCCCAGCAGCCAGGTCTTGTCCAAAGGCTCTCCCTGTGTGCTCAGCTGCCAGGGAGCTCTGTGTTCTCAGGTAAATTCACCCCCAGGCTCTGTAAAATGTTCGAGGTGGGTCCTGCCAGGCCAGCCTGGGCACTGTAGGACTCGAGCAGGTTTGCCACCAGGTTCATGTCCACATCCACGGGTGCCAGCTCAGCAGCCTCAGCTCCAGAATCAGGGCCAGCACTCTCAGATGTGGCTGCTCCAACAGAACTTGCCTGCAGTGCGTACAGAGAGAAAGGTTTATCAAAGTGCATGAGCAGATTTAAGGGAAAAAAAGGCAAACCACGGGAGAAAAGAAACAACAATTCTGCAGCTAACAATTCCAGTACACTCCTGAGTCTTGACAGACAGGAATTCAGCCACCAAACGCTCACACCAGCTAAAAATCACCACTGACCATTACCCAGATCAAGTTCCAAGAGAAGGACTGAAAGTGTTGCCGAGTCCTGGCTCAGCCTCCCATGGGAGAAAACTACTACAGGAACTCAAAGTGAAGCTGCAGCTGCTTGCCCCACTACTGAAACCAGGGAAATGGAACTAAGCCTTGGAAAAGATGGGCAAATTCAAAGCTTAGGGAGGCTTTAGCTTGAAATCAAAGGTATCGTGGTGCAGGTCCACACAATGGGAAGGTTCTGATCCCATTACTCAGAATGGCCACTTGCAGCACCTTTCCTGCTTGGAAATGACTGCTGCAATCCGAGCTCAAGGCACACTCACCCCTCTCTTGTGGCTGGTGAAACTTTTCCCTACGTTGGTCTGTGCCAGCTCACGGTCCATCTCCTTCATGTACGCCTTGAGACTGCCCACGAGCTCCTCAGGAGACACCTTCTGCTCCTGCCTTTGGTTCCCAGCATCCAGGGCTTCATCATCCTCATCTGAGAAACCAAACTCCTCCTCTTCATCCACATCATCAGAATCCAGCTCCTCCGAGTCTGCCCCTGGACATTATTTTGTGTCAGTACAGCAGCAAAGAAATCAGTGCAGGGATTTAGTTCAAATAAAGAGACAATCTCACCTAAAATTCTGTCCAGGGCTTTTGTAAAAGAATCCACGTCAAAGGTAACATGGGATTCATCAGATGACCTGAAATAAATTTAAAAAAAAAATTAAAGAGAATAAAGATTTAATGGTTGCATAAACCTGACACAGGCACAAGCCATATTGGTTTCTCTCAAGGCAGGATTCAAGTTTGGGAATTTGAACTTAGAAGTCCTCAGAAATCTGAAGCCTGTATGGATTAAACATGAAACACTGAGTGGAAGAATTGTTGGCAAAAAGAGAAAAATTCTGAAGACCACAAAATCAGAGTGAGTGCCAGAGAGCAGCTCAGCTGGCAGCACTTGGACCTGCACCAGTGTCAGAGTGGTCCCAGGCTGATTTACAGCAAGTACATGTTCACTGCCCTGGCTCTGCTTCAGGCCCTGCTCAGCACAGCACCTTCAAACTCTGATTCTCTGCATCCCAGAATCAACCCCAGGGCTGCAGCAGAGTGCAACATTCTACACCAGACCCAAACTCCAAGTGCTACTACCATGGCATTTCTGCTCCTTCATGCGTGGAGACTTTGGACACAAAAGCCTTCATGCTCTCAGCAACTGTTTCCAAGTCGTAGTTTTGCTCTTCCTCATTTGTGGAAGGAAGGGACTCATTTCTTGTCTCCTTCAGCATCTGATCCAGAGCATCTGGTGTAATATCCAGCCAGCTGTCATCTGAAAGAACACAGAGCAAATCTGTTATTCTGCACAAGCCTGCTGGCCCCCAGGGCCCAAACCAGCTGCCTGAGAGGACTGCCACCATCCTGCAGCTCAGTTCTGCACTTGAGATTTTGTGCTGGTCTTGGGTCACACACAGCATAAGGCAGAGAGAGGCTGAGAAGAACCAAGTGGAGATTTCTTTTCACTACTTTAAAACTCTGCTTTGCAGAGCTCAGACTAAGGGAGACCATTCTAATCACTGAGAAGCCTTTGGCCACTAAGTGGAGGAAGAAAGGCTCACTCTAAATTGGGAGAGCCAATCCAGTATTTAGTCTTAAGGAACGCTGGATTTGCTCTCCCTTCACAGCTGAAAGCATTGCTCCTCTACCCCCACAAATAATCATCTGTAATAGGAATAATTCCCCATCCAGCTCACCATCCTCTGCAGGAAGACAAGCTGCTTCTCTCTCAAATTCCTTCAGATCAATGGGTGTTGTCTGTAGTAGCGTCAGGATTTCATCACCTGGGTTCACTTCATCAGAGCTAGAATAAAAGAAGTCAATTTACTGAAATGCATTCAATGGGATCACATGCTCTGCATTCAGGTTTTCACTTGAATTCTTCATTTTTCCTTCTGTGCAAACACATCAAAAAGGGAAATGAACCTGGGGGAAGTACCAAAGTACTGGTCAAAACAGGACACAGTCAGTCCCTGCAATTCCCACCTGATGGCTCCAAAGCCCATTGCTCATGGCTCTTTTTCTTTACATTTAATTTGCCTTGGTAAATATTAAGACTGCCAGATCCCAAACAGCACAGACTGGAAACTCAAAAAACTAACAGTCAAGATATTACGAGCTGGCAAAGCCTCAGGTATTTTTGCAGTGATTTATTTTTTGGATTTGATCTTCCAGAGAAATCTACAGCCAGCTCCTTGAGCAAAGGAGACAGATTACTCTGTATTCATTATTCACAGGGACTGCTTTTCAATTAAACTTTTCTACATTTCCTACAGTCAACCAAGCAAAAATTGTTTTGCAATCGCCATTTGGAATCCACTTGGAAGAGCTCAGCATTTCCCAAAACCAAGATAAAGAGTTACTCCAGCCACAACTTCTCCCAGTGGAGTATTCCAGAGGAATTAGTACTTGCATGTCCTGGCCACAGCTCCCATGGTGAATGTACCATGGAGAAAAGGGTTCAGGTGTTTGTAACGGGGATTTCAAAGGTCCCTTAAAGGATTTGTAGGGGATGTGACACTCATGGATTTCAAGTAGCTCTCACCTTTCTGGCACAGCAACAGATTGCTGGAAGTGATCTTCTGCCATGTGCAACAGTTCCAGGTACTTGGCTGATCCTTCCATTTCTCCCTGTTTAATGCAAGTCACAGGCATGAACCCAAACAATTCTCCCTCCCCTTCCTCCTCACAGGCAGGCTTCCTAAGGATGGCTGTTGGTCACACAGAAATGCTGAGAGAACCAAAACAACTAAAACCTCTTTGCCGTGCACACCTGGAATTTAATACAGCAATGGGGCATCCCTGTATTTGAAGTACATTAAAGTATCTTAACCTAAGAATCTCAATAAAGGTGTCTCCAATTTTTTAACCTTAAAATAAGTACTCAATTTATGTCCAGTTTATTAACTTCAAAGAAGTAGTCAAAGGCATCTTTAAAAAAAACCCCACAAAACTTCACCAAAACCCCCTGAAGTCAAAAAAACCACACACACATAAAAATTACACCTGCATGGGCCCAGATAGGTCTATGGTGTTACGTATGGATCTTGAAGAATATTTAACTCTAGAGGGGTGGAAATCAAATGTAAACCAGTGAAATCAGTTACACCTCACACAATCACATATGGTGGTGTTCTTCATTCAAGTGTATTTCTCCCCTTGCTTTAGATGAATGAATCAATCCCCACATCTTGCTTTTTCCTTGTTAATTTCCAAAATAAATTACTTTCAAAGGGGAACAAACTGCACATATCCCCTTTAAAGACATTAATTCATTTTACACAGATGAGGATTCAAGCTCTGGCCCCAAAGCAACTCCTCACACAAGTTCAAGGGTTAAAATGTATTTTCCCTGGCATGTTTAAAAGCCACAGACACACTGCTTCACCTTGAAATAATCCTTCTCCTTCAAGCTCCTGAGGAATCTCTCCCACAGAGGACCGCTTACCACGTTTCTCTTGGCATCAGGAGCTACTTTACTGCTCTTGGAGCACAAAATTTCAAAGCCATGAGCCTGCAGATAAAAGGTGCAACAACAAGAGGTTCTCAAGGTGTGATCAACTTTGCTCCCATTTTTCTGGACAAGCAGGCAACTTCCAGACAACGACTCCTTCCCTGCACATACATGAACCAAGCCCAAAATGCACCAAGATCATTACCAGCTTCATGCCCAGCTCGTAGGCTCTGTACTGAGGATGAGAGGGGGCGGGCAGGGTGTATCCACTTCGTCTGTCTGGAACAAACTGCTGCTGCACCAGCTGAGCGTACAAACACCGAGTGAAAGTCACCTGAAACAGCCAGAGCAGAAACAAACACTCCTGCAGCTCACTGTGCTGGGGACAGGCACCAAACTGCCCCCAGGCTCACCAGAGCGTGCTTGAAGGCACCAAATTACAGGCAGTACCTGAGACTGCATCCAAAATATGTCTTAAGATTTTTCTGATTAATTGCTTTTCAGGCTTCACAGAGTATGTCCCAAACTGAAATCCCCAAGTAAATATGAACTTTTGTCAGTCTAAATACATGAGGAAAAATCCTCAGTATTTTGTATTCACATTAACAAGGTGTATTTTCAATTAAAATGAAATTTGATTAAAAGATTTCAGTAACAGTTTCCATGTCCAAAATTTGACTCTAAAACTTCTTTTCAGGAGTCTAGTAGTACAACTCTATAACAGAATGCATCAGATACAGCAGTGCTTGGACAGTGCTCATAAAACACTTCCTAAAAGCTTTCACAGAGCTGTGAGAGCACAGCTGAGGTGAAAAGCCTGGCAGTGAACCAGTGGTTTGGAGCAACTCCTCCCATTGGCTGGCACGGCTGTCAAACTGCTCTGATCACACACGGAGATCAATTTACTCAGCAGGCACTTCAGCAGAGGAACTGTTATCACAACCTCTGGTTTCAGAACAATTCTCTCATGTTCACCCCCCTGGAAGTCCAGCCACATCGACCCAGAGCAGCTATGAGTGTAATGACCTGGAAATTCATCCCTGCAGCCAGAAGGGGAAAAAAACCCGACAGGAAAGTCGCAGTTTTAAGTTAAATCTCTGTGTTTATACCATTGGCCACGGAACCCCTGTCAGTGACAGAAGGGAACGAAGTGACAAGGCTTCAGAGAGCACTTACCAGGCCATCACAGGCTTTAGAGGAGCACAGAGCAGGGCCATCAGAGGCTCTGAGAGCACTTACCAGGGCCATCACTCGCTGCTCGGCAGGGAAGGTTCTGAAAGGGCGCCGGCAGGCCCTCAGGTCGCCCGGATCCCGCAGGTAGAAGGCCTGGACTGCCGCAGCCACCAGGGACGGGCGCAGCCTCAGCACGGCCGCGATCCCGGCCGGGAGGAAGCAGCGGGCTCGGTGCAGCGAGGCCTGGATCTTCTCGGGATACCTGAACGTGCGGGAAGGGCACTGCAAGTTCAACCACTGCTTCTGCATCATGAGGCCCCTTTCCCTTTAGTATTTATCATGGGTCAGAAGATTACTCTGGAGTTAAAACTCGGCCTGGAATGTCTGTTTCTATAAGACATATTTATAGAAGTGCACATGGCTCATAAAACTGAATCCCCCACAGTGCCTGTGGACTTAACCAACACATCCAGCTATGCAGTATTCTTTGCCATACTTGCTGTCAAATCCTTGCAAAAAAGAAAGAACTGGGCTGAACACAGCTGTGACAAGCTGAAGCTCTGACATTTCTAGTGGTTCTGCATTTTAGGTCAAATCCTCTTTTTCCTTGTGCACAAGGCCCCGAAAAGATCACGGAACTTTCAGATTTTTCAGTCTAAGGAGGATGTGAAGGAAGAGTGACCCTTGTCATTGTTGGGGTGGAATTACAGCAGTGAACCAGTTTCAGATGCCCAGATCACAGCCTACAGCACACTGCTCCCCCTCTTTCCAAGAGTGCCACAGGAAAACCTCCAGCTGCTGGTTTCTGAAAAGGAACCAACTTTACCCATCTGCTGGGGAAATGTCTGAAGCCCAGGGAGCACAGAACCAAAGCCCAGCGCTGCAGAGGCCCGAAGGCAGCCCCACGTACCCATGGAGGCGTTTGTCCAGCGCAGCTCTGATGGGCTCTGCAGCCAGGAGCTCCTCGGGGCAGCTGGAGAGCAGAGCCAGCGCCTGCGGCACTGTGGGGCAGGCAGCAGAGAGGGCCCAGCCCTGCTCCGAGGGCTCCCGCGGCGGAATGATGTGCAGCTCTCCTTTGTAGAAGAACACCTGGCAGGCAGGAATGCTCTCGTCACACAGGGGAAGAGCAGTCACACACAGAGCCACGGAAAATTGCATTTATACACAAACTCGCCGCCCGGGCCCGCCGCCGCCGCCGCGAACAGGCGGTAGCGCACCGCGCCCTCGGGCAGCGCCGGCCCCAGCAGCGCCCCGGGGAGGAGCGGCGCGATGGCGGCGGCGGGGCGGCGGCGCTGAGGATGATATCGCGATACGCGCGGAAACCGGTGCAGGCGTGAGTGGCTGCCGCTCCCCGGTGCCCGGTGCGGCCCCGAGCCCAGCGCGGTCCCGGTCGCGATCCCCCCGGCCCCGCGCCCGGGCCCGCCGCCCGCGCTGCCCCCAGCACCGAGCAGGGCCCGTGACGGCCCGGTCACCCCCTGTCCCCGGCGGGAGATGGTTCCCGGCATTCCCGGCATCCCTGAGCGCCGGTCCCGGTGCGACAGAACGCGATTAAATCCCTGTAATTGGCTTTTTTCCCCTGACCCAGGAGTTGGACCCGTTCTGACTTACTCGGCTCGTTTACTCTTGTTCTATTTAATTTAATTTAATGGACTTAATCTACAGGGATAATGGCGTTGTCTCTGCTTTTAGGGAGCTGTAGCCCAATTCACAGCATCTTAAGGTTAAGTTTAACTGATTTTGAAGCCATGACCTTTAAGTCCATATTTATCCTAGAGTTAGTTTTGACACCTTAAACCTAGAGTTTTGGCGACAAGAATTACCTTTGTAATCGTAATAAATGTGTGCACAGAGAGAAGCAGGAAGGAAAAGCCTATAAAACTGACTGGGAACTCTGCAAATGTTTATTCTTGTAAGTTTTGCCAAGCTGCACTTCTGTTTTTTCAGACAAGGACTCCCAAAACATGCCCTGAGGCATCACCCACCGCCAGAGCCAGGGGCTCAGGTGTGCTCAGCCACGGCTGGAAACCTCGCCCAGACCTCCAGGTACTTGTGACACGTCTGATCCAGCTGTTCTGGTACAGCCAGGCTTTGTTTACTGACACACTCGATCTGCCATTGTTCATTGTGGGCTGATTTGCTTTCTTTCTGTTTTTGGTTGTGGCTCGACGTGCGCGTTTCAGGGAGTCGGGAATCCGTAAGGGATCGGATGATCGTGGGGATGCACGGACTGCCAGTCAGGGCTGTGCTGACACCTCCACAGAAGACAGCTCAGTCTTCTCTTGGGGCTATGATGTGAGTAGAACATAATCCTCCAAGCCAAATCGAGCACAGAAAGACATTTGAAATACCTCTGCAAAGACATCTCAGAAAAAAAATTACTGGATCTGACAAAAAATCATGACAGTGGTTACAGAAAAGCATCTTTTTTACTCCTTTCCATCTTTCAGTTCAAAACACATTAGACTCATACTATTCTGTTAATATTCTCTATTTCCACCAAAAAATTTGAAAATTCAAGTCATTTAGTGCCCGAGTGTATCTATAAATGCTGTTATTGTGGAACCCCAGCCATGGCTGGATGACTTTCAGACACTTGGTGTGTGTTTATCAAACTTCTGCATCCTTTCATATTTCTCAAAATATGGGAAGCTGCTAAGACATTATTCTCATTTAGACATGTTTGATTTATTCTCCTTCCACCAAAGTCGAGTGTGTTGTTGCCTTCTGGGAGGTGAGATGGAGCTGTTTAGATTTAAATGACCCCAGAACTGACCCCATTTTCTATCACATGTAACAAAGAGCCTGAACATCCCTTGGGTTCAGTGTTTCCCACCAGCCTGCATTGCTTTTAGTGTTGTTGCTGTCTGTGGACACTGAGAGCAAGAAATCCTCCACTGCATTAAAATATCACTGACTTTTATCCTTCCTGTTCTGATTCCTTTAAGTCTTGTAGCTTAATATAATAATATGGATATTTCAAAATGTTTTAATAGTTTTTTCTGCTGTGTCAATGTAAGCTTTTTATGTGGCTGCCATCCATCTTAAGAGCAGGCTGCATCATCTCTGGGAGAAAATAATTTAAAGTGAAAATCTTTTTCTGAAGTCCAAACAAATTACTGTGTTTTCTAATTATATTTCAAAAGATCAATTAAGAAACCCCTGCAAATGCTATTCCCCAAGTATTTTCTTTCCCCTCCAGGAATTTGACAAAGCTGCCACACAACAAGTTCAGCAGATGTTCAGACAAATTGATGAGCTTCTGTATGAGCAGAAGGAGACCGTTCATGTTGAGGGACTGCGGGAAGAATGCCACCAGTGGTCCTCCAGCTTTCCTCATCTCAGGTATTTTATTAATGGGCTGATGCTGCTACCTTCCCTACAAGGAACACAGCCTGCAGGCTGGGTTTGTGCAGTTATGCAGTAGCTAGAGATAAAATGATCACTCTGGTGATGTGCCTGCCTGTCATTAATAAACATCCTCGTACCTCACATGTGGCTCTTTGACAGAGATTTGTGGCTATCTGTGACTGACTTGGCCTTGACAGAGCAAAATTCTCTTAGAAAACTGAAAGTGTCACCAGGGAAACTGCACAGCTTCCCAGGGGAACTTCTAGGATTTGCTGCTGAGCTTACACACTTCAGTAACTGCACTGCCAAGGTTTTCTGCTGTGTTTCTCCTTTGCTTTTGCCGTGGCAGGGTGGTGGGGAAGCAGCTGGTGGCCCCCACAGATGAAGGGTATGGATGGTACTCGAGTTCCCCCTCGGGCAGTTTGGCTCCCTCCGATGTAAGTTCACCACAGGAAAAGGATTCTGATGAGTAAGTACCAGCAGTGAGCCTGGATCATGCCAAGGTGGGAAGGCAGGTTTGTTATCTGCTTCTTAGAGTGTGAAGTCTTCCTGTTAGGCTGAGTTTTGAACACAGCACACTCTTTTTTTTTTTTTCCTCTTTTTAACTGAATTGAGTACACTTAGAATAGCAAGAACACATAGCTGTGCTTTTCCTGACTACAGTGAACTGGCCAGTGAACAGAAATGTCTTTGCTGCTGCTGATTTCTTAGGAACATGTGTGTACTGTAGCTGGTTTTGTTATTAATCATCAGTTGGACTTGCCTATGCTATAAAAAATACAAAGCACGATGTTAGTGCTGCTTTTGTTATTGAATGTTTCACAATGCTTTCTAATCGGCTTTGGATATTTTTTCCCTGAAGTTTCAGGTTCTTTAGCAAGAATTAAAAGGTATCCAAACCAGAAGTTGTTAGTGTAATGAATAATTTTTTTGGCCTTGCTACTGCTTGCCCTTAACAACTATGCTTGTCTCTCAGTTATTTGAGGTGGAATAACAACTTATCTTTGTTTCTGCTTTCTGAAAACTGTCACCTGTCCAGATTTAGCGTTTTGGGCAAGAAGATGCCTCTTTTTGTTCCTCCTGCTCACAAAAAGGCCAACCCTTCCAAGGCTCCAACCTTGTGTTCCTCAGAGAGCGGTGAAGGGGAAGAGGAAGTCATTCTCTCCGAAGGCATAGTGGAGGAATACTTGGCATTTGACCACAGAGATGTGTAAGTATTGAAGGTTAAAACAGTGTTCTGGGAATCCTGCAGTTAAGCTACACATACTTGATGAATTTATTTATCTTTTCTCTACAGAGCTTTCAAAGGCCTGAGGTTGCCTGGGCACTGGGAATTTTCCCAACCTATTCCCTGGGACAATTTCTTTCACTAAATTATGTTTAGGAATTTTTTGTGCTTGGTTTGAGTAATTAATTCCATCATAACTAATAGCCTGTGTATTTCATAATATGTGTTTAAACACCATTTATTTTTTACACTATGTCAAATTCACTGCTGTTAGTTATGCAACAGCAGTGTGCTGCTTCTGTTTTGGGTGGAATTGTACCTTTTTGGATTTTTTTTCAGTGGTAGTTTTAAGAACTAGAGTGGATTTTATGCTTGTCAAGAAACAATTACCACTATTTTTATCTTTTTACCCCCTTTACATTATTTAGTACAGTATACATACACTACGAACATATGGCCTGAGTAAGGACTCTGGAGGGTGTTGTCAGTTCCTGACTACTTAATTGGTTTTAATAATTAAAGCCACTTATCTTCATGGACCATTAAATTAAAACTATTATCTTTCTTGGTTTTAGCCGACTAGAGAGACATTGCTGCAGCAAAAAAATATCACTGTCTTGTTTTCAGGATTCTGTCCTGTCATTAGATATGGAGCCAAACAATGTGATGAAGAAATATCACTGTAACAACTAATTCTGATTTTTTTTGGCGTGACTTTGATCTCATGGGTAAATTTTTGTTTATGGAGTATGATTTATAATCATTCTGTATAGGGAGACCAGGGTGGGTCAGTCATTTCTCACTGAGGTCAGTGGGAAAACAGAAAATAAATATAGGACATAATGTGTTTCTGGTGCAGGTAATACTTACATTTTTACAGGGAGGAGGAGTTGCACGAGAGGAAAATGGGACTGTCCTCTGGCAGACGGAAATTGGGGTTTCCTCCTGTCTCTCCCTATTCCTGCATGAAGGATTCCGTGCTCACCTTTGTGTTTGATGATGTGTGGAGTGAAGTCCTGGTCTGCATGGAAGAATTGATCTGCAGGCACTGGGAAGGGTCAGCCTCTGGTAAGGATTCACGTTAAGGTGAGGGCTCAAAAGGGGATTTCAGCTAATTTTGCAAAGATGCCATGGGAGAGTGATATATTTGGGAATGATCTGTTCAGTGGGAATAAAAAGGTTATTTTGCTAACAGTGTGAAACACATCTTCAAAAAACTTAGCAGAGCTTGTCATCCAAGGGGACTCTCTCTAAGAAAATTTTGATTCATAGCACTGTCCTTGACTGGCAATGCCAATATTGACAGGAATTCTGTTGCTTTGCACAGATGATGAGAAAAACATCATAACAGTGGAAACGCTCCGAGCAGATGCCAGAAGCCCTTTGCAGTTGGATCCTTTGCCAGCACTGCTGCCTCGGGTGCCACACACAAAGATGCCCTCGGTGGCATCAAATCTGGTAAGGATTTTTAGCCAGCTGCTGTTTTGTGTGGGGATGAATCACAGTGTTACCCCAGCAGGCAGAGTGGCTGTGTTTAGGTTAATAACTGGTTTGGACTTAGTGTGAATGCTGGCTGTCCTTTCTGACACTTTAGTCCTGTTGTTACTCATTTGGAAGTTTTAATTCCTACTTTCCTCCCTGAAACTGTATTTTACATCTGTGTGTGACAGCCTTGTGGTGGCTGTTGATTCAGGATGTAGTTCTTTCCACAATTTCGTGTTTCAATTAAATGGTGAGATTGAGGAGTGTGTGTGTGGGATCCCATTCTCACAATAATAGTTAATTCATCCAGCAAGAAGGGAGAAATCTGCAGTTATAAACCATTTTTTTTCTCTGACTGAATTTAACTGTATAATCTGCTTTAGATGATCTGCTTCTAGAGTGGTGAGCACCAAAGTGTTACCTGTTTATTCCGTTTTAATTCAGCTCTTTCCTTCTTATTTCTTTTTTATTTCTTTCTCCTTTATTTCTTCCCTCTCCCTATCCCTTGTGTCCCCTTACTGTGTGTGTAGTGCCCAAAACCCAGAGGTGGCCGCAAAAGCAAAAAAAGGAGAAAAACACCTCAAGTATGTATGGGATTTAAACTCTGCTATTTCCTATTTGCTCTTCTTATGGTGGGTGGAATATGATGTTTTTTTCCCCAGATCAGTCTGTATCTCAGAAAAGGATTTTGCAGATCTGTTCTTGGCATAAAATGTCAAGAATACACTGAAGATTATTTTCGTAAAGCTGCTGATTATAGACATTGTTGGAGGATCAGCAAATGAGCTGCTCAGTTGGAAAATATTAAGTATTAGTACATTTTCTAAGCACTATCATTCCAAAAAAATTAAATGCTAAGATCCCCCAGCTGGGGAAATAATATAACTGAGTATGTATCTGGATGACATGGAAGAAATTAATGACTTTTCTCCAAAGTGATGTACAAAGTCTATAAATATTTGTGTGTGTGTCTCTGCCAAACAGTAATTCACTTACTTATTTTAATTGCAGGTAAGTCTCTCTCAAGGGTCAAGTAGTAGTTCTCAGCATAACCTGAATGGCTTGATGGTGATCCATGGGATCCAGTTACACCAAAGGAACCTGCCTGTAGTGGAGAAAACACTGTAAGAGCAACAGATCACCTGTAGTAAATAAAGTAGAACACTCTCACGATGAGAGGGATTCAGCCCAAAACCTTGTAAGATAAATTCCTCTGCCAGAGAAAGCAGTTAGCTATTAGTTATTTTCCTGCTTGACTATTTATGTGTCCTCTGTGAAAATTGATATAGTTACTGTCATAGTAGTGAGCCCCTGATCAGGGAGTTATGAGTATTGACTCCGTGATTGTAGAAAGCTGATTAGTTGCTTTATTATACTATACTATACTATACTATACTATATTACTAAGAAACTTATCATCCTTTTCAGACAGTGCTATACAGACAGATCTAATGGGTCATTGAATCCAAACACTATCATTAGTGTTCAATTAAGAAACCACCCTTTGGTAAACAAACACATTCCACATGTGCACAACAACAGGTGCAGCAAGTGAAGATAAGAATTGTTTCTCATTCTTTTCTCTGAGCGTTCTCACAGCTTCTCAGGAAAATCCTGGGAGAGGGCTATGTCTCTGTTCAGAGGGTATGTGATTACCACAAGTTACATAAAAAATCAACACACATAATTTCATAAATTCCAGGTATTTTATGATTAAAGTCACCTGTAGGTGAGCACTTTGGTAGCAGCAGTTATGCTGACCATCTCCCTTTTGTTCTTGTAACTTTCTGTTGTTGTTAGGGAGCTGGATGACAGACGGCCGGGCTCCAGTTCCCTCCTCTCTACCCGGACGTGGCCAAATCGCTCCCTGGAGCTCAGCACCTCGTCCCTGTCCCGCTGCAGCAGGAGGAGGAACCCCCCTCCACGGACCCTGCATCCCATCGGCACCCCACGCTCCGGGGACGACGTCTGCAGGCGCCTGTAGGTCCCCAAAACAGCCTCTCCCTGCAGGGCTCCAGGGTCAGAGAGCAGCCCTGGGCTGGAACAGGGGCTGCCCCTTAAAGCACAACTCCCCTGGGAAAGCTGAGTTCTTAAAGCTGGTGTTCAGAGTGCTGCCAGCTGTGATTCAGTGAATCACACATATTCAGGTAGTTTTGCACGTGAGCAATAGATCTCAGTCTGTCCTCTGCAAGCAAAGTGAATGTCACTATCTCTTCCTTGACATGGCTGTCTCTTTCTGCAGCCTGTTTTCAAGGTAAATTTAAAAGTCTGCAGTTTTTGGAGGTCATACTGCGCGTTGTTATCCTAACCCAGACTGGACTATAAAGATGTTGATGTTCAAATAGGTTATCTGACTGATCAAAGGGCTCTTAGTGAGCCCTCAATCACATCTAGAATATCTTTATTTTATTCTGCACAATGGCCTGACTGAATGGAGTCATTTACGAGGACCACAGGGTATCAGGAAACAATGCAGGATTTGATAGACCTGTCTATTTCACATGTTCTAAATTGATGTAGTTTACTTCTGGTTTTGTTATCTATCTATACAAATTCATCCAGTGTGTTGCCTCCTTGTCACATACTGTTGATTTATTCCTTGTCCCTTCATAACTGGTGTTTCTCCTTCCAGTATTTTGCGTTTCTGTTCCCTTTCCTCAGGCTTCAGTCAATCTAAGAAATACTGACATCTCTGCTTTATTAAAATGTGTCTAGGTTTGGAAAGACAGGTGTCTGCTAAGGAAAGCAGAAGCCTCCCCTGAAATGGAAAAATGTAACCCCCCCCGCTCCAAATTGTTATAAATTTGAAATCAAGGGGCTCTGAGGCAAAGATATGGGAACAGGAATAACAGTTCTTTATTAGGGAAGAAAATAAAAAATAAAAAAAACAATGCAGTAGACCAAAACAACACTGGCTGAGTCAGAACACAGCCTGACACCCTGTTGTCAGGGTATTGGTACAGTCTCGTTGGAATTGTGGCTGCAGCCCTCCTGGAGTGCCAGGTGTGGTTCTGCTGGAGCAGGGATCCTGTAGAAGGGTGTAGTCTGCCTCTGAAGATCCAGTGGAAGAGGCAGCTGTTCCTCTGGGAAAATCCAGTGGAGAAGCTGTGCTGCTGTTCCAGAAACTCCAGATTATATCCAGGCAGGAATGCTTGGCTCCTCCCTCTGGGCTCACATCTCCCAATGGGGTGCTGTAGTTCTTATCAGTCACACAGTGACATTCCATAGCCTGTTATCAGCAGATGTCCCCCTGGGGGGAGGATTGGTTGAGGAAGAGATAAGGAAAACTTCCCAATGAACAGGAGACAACTTCCCTACAGATGGCAAATAGAATATAATTTGCTTGACAATCCAGGACAAAATGTATTTTAAAATGTAAGTGGAGAGCACTAGGAAAGTCTTTTTTAGATGGTTTGAAGCTTTTCCAAGCTTCAAGCTCCAAGTCAACTCCAGAAGGCCAAAGAAGCTGATAGCATTACACCTTTCCACCTGCCAAACATATTAACTGTGTTTTTCCTGTTCTTCCTGGTGCATTCCAGCCTGACTGCACAGGAGCAGCTGACCTCACCCTCCCCACTGCTGCTAAACAGAAATCACCCCCTGCCACCCATTGCCACCACCACTGTGGCAGAGCGTGAGAGCACCACAGGACCCCACAGGCAAACGGTAACAGGCACAACAATCTCATTTTATTACTGGATAACCTAAAGTTGTTATCACCGCTGGTCAAATTACCCAGCCCAAAGGTTCCATTTGTTGTTTTGTGACAGAAGGTCAAATAGGTTATCAAATAGAAAAATGTTGTATCAGTTCTGAGCAACAGCATCACCCACGCTTACCTGCTTAGTTGTCACTAATGCAAATTTAATGTTTCCCTCCTCATAACTAGGTATAAAATTATTCACTTTGAAAGTTAGCTTTAATTCCTGTGTTAATTATTTTCAATGAACTGCTGCACTAAGAGAAAAACATAACTCTGTTACTTCTCCTTGCAGAAACCTCAAGGGAGCTCGAGCCATGCTCACAGTGTCATGACACAAGAAGACACCCGCCAGCAGCTGCAGGCACAGCTGTTCTTACCTGATCCCTTCTCCAGGCCTAACACAACCACCACATCCTCGGTAAGGCATGGCTAATTACACCAGATCATCCTTAATTACTGAAAAGGGTGCTTTGAGAATTAACATCAATCCATACTGTGTCAGTATCAAATACTCTCAGTTTAATTTATTGGAACTCCTACTCTACTGGTACCTTCTTGTATCTAACAATGTGTTTTTGTCTAAGCTTTGAAAGCTGTAATTTCAGTAGAGCTTGTAAATAGCTGCTTGATTGGTTTCTGTGTACAATTTCAACATCCTGGACTCAGCAGTTATAAACTCTGCTTTGGAACAGTGCAATATCCTGAAATGGAAAGACTGCCTCTAACTGGCCCAGTGATAATTTAAATGTTAGAAAAGTGTATTTTCTACTTCTAAAGTTGATTTGACCCTTCTTTAAAACTTTCCTTAAACCTTCACAACATCTAACTCATTACCAAATACACGTGTTTAAGTAGTTTTTAGTTGTATTATAATCTTGCTGATTTTTTTCATGGAAACAGAAATAACTTGGACTGTTTTTCCAGCCCCATTCCCAGCGCCGCCATTCTTGCACTGTTACTGATTGCAGTCATCAATCCTGGACGAGGAGAGGATCCACAAGTTCAGGTATGCTCATAGTCACAGGGTTTAGTAAGATCAAGATGCATTTCCTACAGGGGGACATTCCTACAGGTAATTTACACTTTTTCAAAGTTCCATCCATGTCTTTAATTTGCCATTGATGTTATTCTTGCTATGTCCTGCTCTACTCCAGAGTATAGTTGGGTGCATTTTGTTGGGTTTTTTTTTGTTTTTCTTACCACCAAATATTTAAATCAAGTAAGGAAGCTTAATGTCATCAGCCCCGGTGCCTCTCAGTGTCCAAGTTTTCAAAGCAGTTGTCAGCTTAAACAGAAACAGTAACTTGAGGTTAACAAAGGCACTAAAACTGAAGTAGCTTGTTTTTAAACAAGCAAGGAGTGGTTCCTACTGAAATTAAATAAATATCTGCCCCCCTCCACTAAAAAGAAAAAGCAAGATGAGTTTTATGACTGCTGTATTGACAAAACAATTTAAATTAGCAGAAAAGCTTTGTAGACTTGAATACTTAATGAAATACCAAGGAATGCAGTTGGTCCCTGCAATGCAGCAACTCAGCAAACACAAGCTTTGCCCTTTTTGGAACTTACAAACAATGCAGATAGCCATGTGTTAGAGTAAAAAGACATTTTAGTTTTAGGCTAGAAGAGATGTATTTGATACTTAGCTGTAATTCCTTCCCAGAGTCTTGAGGCTGTCCATGATCTGTTGTTTGCCAGGTCTTCCATCGCGTGGTTCTGTGAAAGCCCACGGCCGAAGTGGATCAGGCACAAAGAGCAAACAGAGGCACTGATGTGCCATGGAGAAGCATCCACCCATCCACCCCTCTCCAGAGAGTCATGAACCACCTCTCTTTCCCAGCAAGGTCAACGTTGTTTACACAGAGTTTTCAAACACCCTTCCTTACAGATAGTTATTTTTATATAAATCTAAGCAGCAGCTGCCAAAGATTAGAAGGGGTGCACTTAAACATTCCATTTCCTACCAGTGAAATGATGCTCCAGTGGAAGGGTGAATACATCCCTGTGAAGCCCAACTCCTAGGAAACCCAGCAAACACTCTCAGCCTGTGCTTGTGCTGTTCTCCATGAGGTTGGTGACAGGTTCATGTCCTTACAGGCAGGTACTGCAGGACCTGCTCATTTTTCCCTTAGGAAGGTTAACCCGGCCTTCCACAGACTTAGTGATTTATGTTTTCTAAAAAAAGTGTATTTATATGTTTAAATATGTTTAAAGCAATATTGTACTAGCAAAAGCAAGCACTCAGCTTAGGCAAATGATGAATGCTGTGGTAGCTGCAGCAGGGATGAACACAGGTGTGTGGAACCAAGGCAGCAGAGCAGGTGAACTGGCAGCTCCAAGGGCAGCACAGCACTGCCTCTTCCTGAGTTATAATAAAACCTTTTACCTCTTCCTCAGTGACTGAAAAAGGTTGAACAGGCAAAAAGAAACTTCTTTCTTACTACAAGCAGTTTCAGACAGTACTCAAAATCTTCCTGGTGAGACATTTTATGGTAATTTCACAGAATAGCTCAGTCTCCCTTTGTAAAAATACCTATAATTACACAAGATTTCTTCACTCCAAGGTAGAGCTCCAGAAGCCACTGATGAAACAGAGCTTGCAGGAGCTGGGTCTGCCCTGTGTGACAGACCTAACAGAGGCATTTGCTGGAGTTGGCCTTGTAGTTCCAGATAAGACAAATGAGACCATGAAGAACAGGCTTCTCAAAATAAATGGTTAGTTGAAGGTCTTACTCCCAAAGAGAAACTGCCAGACTGAAATATAAAAACAAGCTGAGGTAACCACTGGCTGTATTTAAACAAAGTTAGAATGCTCCACAAAAACCAATCTAGTCCAATTAAAGAGCACTGTTTTCCTGTATTTTCTTATTCTTCAAATTACAGTTCAAAATAGAAAAAAAAAACCCTTGTTGGTATTTTTTATGATATGGCTCCCTGATTTCCCCACTCAGACCAGCTAATAATTTTTCATCCATACTGAAGCTCACAAGTCTAGTTGATCCAAATGTGCTTTAATCAAAAACAGAGAACTGTGCAAATATAACTGGGTTAACTTGCCTTTGCATTTCCAGAAGTTAAAAAAAAACCAAACAGCTCTGAGCTCAATCTTGAGTTTTCAGAGAGAAGCTGATGCTCACCAGAGACCTCTACTCACTAAGCCATTTCAAAATACAATTTCTCTTCTGGAACACAGTGCAGTGTGTCAGTTATGTCAGGAAAAGTGCAGATAAGCATCCCATTTGTATCCGTGCCATTCCTCAGGGACCGAGTGAATTTTCTGTAGCACAAGAGTTGCAAAAGCAGACAAATAAACTTGAACAGACTTCTGTTAACATGATCTAGTGTTTCACAGCCTAGAGGAGTCAGTGGGTTTAAAAAATGCAGTAGCCTCCTAAGGCCATTTCTGGGTTTTGTACAGATGGCTGACACCAGGGACTGCTCCTGGACTATTTATTTTGTGTACTAAAAGTAATCTTCAAGCCCTGTGTTATAAACCACAGTGATATTCTCTACTTTCTCAGAATCAGGGTTATTTTTCAGAGCAGACAAGTAAAAGGGAACAGAGAAACCATCTACCTCTGGCTTCCCCCCAGGAGCTGTTGAAGCTGTGAGAGCCTCCAGCTCCCACAGTGTTCACCTTGAGACTCCTATGCCTTTGAAAAATGATCCTCCCTGGGAGTGTGCAGGACTTATTTGACTGAAATCAGAAGAATCAACACAATTGGCTTGTTTTAAATCGCTTATTTAGAAAACATATTGAGAACTGAGGAAGCAAAACTCTGAAAAAAACCCCACCTTCTTGTTTATTAAACCATCAATTTTCCAAACTATCTTTATAAAACTACAGGAATATCTGAAAAAAGACCTGTTGAGCTGGAGACAGCAGCACAGGAATGCCTTGTGCTCCTTGTTCAGCATGCATTCCGTGTCAAGCCTCCCACTCACAGCCAGTCAATGCACACAGTCCGAAACAGGAGCCCGGAAAACACCCGAAATTCTCCCAAATCCACCTTTCCATACAAAGTGGAACCTGCTATTTCAGTCTGTTCCTTCTGCCTTTCTTTTCTTGGCTGAGGTCTTCTTTCCTCCTTTCTTAGCACTGTTGCCATACTTTGCTTCCAGATGGGCAAAGAAGTTATCCATTTCCTTTTCTCGATCTTTGCCTCGGCGCTGGGGAGGGGGAAAAGAACACCAGCCAAACTCAGACCTTTTGGAACTTCCCAAACAGCTTATCCTGTTGAAATTTGATAGCTACACAAAATCTTGGACTATATCAAACACAAGCTACAGGCAGGTTAGTATCATCATTAAAACTCCTGTGAAACCACCTAAAACTAGAAATTATTGTGTAAGTACTCCAAATATTTAACTCTTGTAAATTTTTAAATAGACACAGGTAATAAAATCCATACTGTGCTCTGATTCTAATTAAATTAAAGCACATAATTAACATTAAGGCCAGGTTTTAACCTCAGGAATTCAGAAGATATGCAAGGATCCAAAATCAAAGATGCTCAGGGAAAAGACAATTATAAGCCAGTAACAAAATTATCTGCAAGAAACAGAAGAAGCCTTACTTTAATCAGCGCTTGCAAGTCATTTTCTCCACTAAGGCCCAGGTCATCTATCGTCTTTTTTGCCTCTTTAGCTTCTTTTTCTGCCTAAAAGAGCAAATAAGGTTTTTTAAAGAAGTATTTTGCATGTTATCTGACCACGTCTTACAGGACTTACCAAATGCTTTTTGGGCATCTGTGCACAAATAGCTGCAGGGAAGTGCAAAGGGTTTCCAAGTTTGGCCACAGATAAGGGATCCAACAAGGGAAAATCATTCTGCTTCCACCATTTAGCAGAGCAGGAAGTTTTTCTGCTCTTTCACAGTGTTGAATGTCATGTTTGTCCCCATCCCTGTTCCCACACCCATTTATTTTTTTTGTCTTGGTAGAGACTACAATAACTTGAAGGTTACTGTGATTTGCATGTAACATTCTACAAAATGTCCAAAAGTATATAAGGGTCAATTTAGGCCAGAGCAGTTTCACACCTGGCAGAAGCCAACCAAAGTGTTTTCACTGCTTGCTTGTTTTTGTTAACTCCAGCAACTCCCAGCTTTGTAGATACATGCAGGGACACGCTAAACTGCAATAAGCCATTGTGTATGATAAGGAAATAAAGGAGTAGAAAAGCCTTTCACAATGATTTGGGTTGGAGGGGTGATGACCACGGGTGAACAGGAAGGTGTGTAACCCAGCAATCCTGCGACAAACATCTTGGAAACAGCGTCGCTTATTCCTGCCAAGGGAAAAAAGTTCTGGTAATTAATTGCTACAACCTACCCGCTTTCTCCTGGACACAGTCTTCTGCTTGGACTCCTTTACAAAAGCCTTGTAGGACGGGACCTCCCCAGACTCGATGGCTCGCTCGATCATCTCCCGTATCCTGGGCTCGTCCGTGTAGTCCACGCACAGCACAGACTCCATGATCCGATCCATGTCACCCTTGAAATTCAGGTACGCTGCCTTCACGTCAGCCAGCTCTTCCTCCGAGTTTTTGTAGGTACTCTTGAACTCCTCGATGTCTTTCACGGTGACCTGGAGCAAAGAGGTGATGCTTTGTGAGTGACAGGACTTACTCACCAGGAAGATTTAAGGGAAAACACATGAAACCCAAAAAGTTCTTCTGTCTCCCAGCCCCACCCCGCTCTCACCTTGAACAGCAGCTGCCAATACTCCAGCCAGTCCCGCCCGTCCTGCAGCGCCTCGGCCTCCTCGTCCACCGTGCCCGTCTCATCGTACACTGCGCGCTGCTGCTCGTCGCTCAGCACGGCGTACACCTTGCCCAGGATCTGCGGGGGCGGCCGGGATGTCACTTGGGGAGCGCTCACTTGGGGGTCAGTCACCCAGGGAGCACTGGGGTGGGCACTGGGGTGGGCACTCAGGGTCGGGGCTGGGCACTGGGGCGGGCACTCAGGGTCGGCTGCCCGGGCTTCAGTCACTTGGGGGACAGCGGGTCAGGACAGTCCCTTATGGGGTGGCGGGTCGGTCTCACCCGTGGCCGCCACCGCCCCCTTCCCTCCCTGTGTCTCTCCTTCCCTCCCTCCCGTTCTCGCCGCTTCTCTCCTCACCTGGAAGCGGCGCGTGGCCTCCTCCTTCTGCTCGGCCGGGACGCGGTCGGGGTGCAGGCGCAGCGAGGCGCGGTGGTAGCCGCGGCGGATGTCCTGCGCGGACGCGCCGCGCCGCACGCCCAGCACAGCGTACAGGTCCGCGGTACCGAACGCGGCCTCGCACTGCTGCGACAGCGCCATCCCGCCCCGCCGGGACCGCCACCAACGCCCCAGCGCCCTTCCCGCCCGCTCCGCGCCCGGGCTGCTGCTCCGCGGCTGCGCCGGGCGGGAAGAGCCCGCGAGGGAGGCTGAGGGGCGGTGCTGGTGCTGAGGGGAGGCGGTGAAGGAACCGCCATGCTGAGGGGAGGCTGAGGGGCGGCGCCGATGCTGAGGGGAGGCGGTGAAGGAACCGCCATGCTGAGGGGAGGCCGAGGGGCGGCGCCGATGCTGAGGGGAGGCGGAGGGGCCGCCATACTGAGGGGAGGCTGAGGGGCGGTGTCGATGGTGAGGGGAGGCTGAGGGGCGGCGCCGATGCTGAGGGGAGGTGGTGAAGGAACCGCCATGCTGAGGGGAGGCTGAGGGGTGGCGCCGATACTGAGGGGAGGCTGAGGGGCGGTGCCGATGCTGAGGGAAGGCGGGGGAGCGGCCATGATGAAGGCAGGCTGAGGGGTGGTGCCGCTGAGGGGGAGCGGTGGTCGTATGGCCGCGGTGCCGCTGAGGGGAAGCGGCGGCCATGCGGCTGCGGCGCCGCTGAGGGGAGGCGGGCGGCCGGCCATGTTGGAGGGAGGCGGAGCGGCGGCCCCGCTGAGGGGCGGCGGCGGCTGAGCAGCGGCACCTCCGAGCCGGGCGGCCGCCGCCTCTCCGCCCCTTGGGGAGCTTGCGGTGGCGGGGTGCTCTTGGTCGGGTAGCGTCCATGACCTGCTGGGGTCGTGCCCGGAGTGAGGCAGGAGCGGGGCGCGTTGGGGTGGCCTCGCTGCCTCTGTGAGGCGCTGGAGCCGCCGCTGAGCGCGGCCTCCTGCCCGCGACCGCCGCGTGCGCTTTGGCCCCGTTATTACCGTCAGGAAAATAAATTCTATGATTGTATCCTTTTCCACTTGCCGCCGGTAAACAATCGGCTCTGCTGGCTTTTGGGAGTGGGCAGGCCCTGGCACAGGGTGCCCAGAGCAGCTGGGGCTGCCCCTGGATCCCTGGCAGTGCCCGAGGCCAGGCTGGACAGGGCTTGGAGCAGCCTGGGACAGTGGGAGGGAGTGGGACTGTGTCGGAACCCAGAACATCCCTCTGGGTGACCTGGGTGGTTTGGGCTCTGGCAGAAGGCCAAAGACACTTGGGGATTCGATCTTAGCCCCTGGGAGAAATTACCAACCTTGTATGAAGAGTCACAGGTCATAAAAGTTTGAGTAGCATAATAGTAGCAATCACAGGGTGAAGAATTTTGGAACCATGTACAGGGGGTTTGGGATTCTGTACATGGGGGCCAGGGGCTCCGAGGTGGAGGGATTTGGGCGTGCCCTGTCCTTCTTTCTTCTCCCTGGCATCCATGTGCAGGATGATGTTGGCGCTCACAGACTGGTTTAGAGCAGAAAGTCACTGTCTAACATAGGTGATGGGTATTGGAACATAACTGTAAATATAGAACATGTAGTTTTTAGTATAAAAGATAACACCGGTTGTGCCCTGAACCGACCTGCTAGACAGGCTTGTGGCAGGCTGGAGAGAAAACATCTTAGGTAAGCAACAATAAACGACCTGGAGAACCACAAACAAAGAGCTCCGACTCTTTCTTCGACCATGATCAGGGTCATGCTGACCGCAGGGAACCCGAGAGAGCTGGATGGGCTTGGAGGGCCCTCCCACCCAAACCATTCCATGGTTCTTCTGTGGTTCTTTCAGGCCAGGTGAGATGCAGAAAATAAAAATTACTACTTTCTGTTTCTCGTGCCTGTTGTTGAAATGTGGAACGGTTCAGTCCCAATACCACAGAAAGAACAAACACCAACAGAACCAGCTCGGATTTCAGTTCCTAGTTACAGAATTCAGATGGTAACATTGTAAAATCTTAATAAAAAGATATATTTTTTAAAATCCCCTATAAAAGCTATTTATAAGGTGTCATTTATTTAAAAGGCATTATTATAATAAAATATAAAAGGTGTGAAATACATGAGAGCTTTGCTGGTGTTTATGGCCTGATTAAGTCCTTGTTTTGGTACAGTTCAGTGTAGTAATTACCAATACTTATTGAAATATAGTATTTTATACAAATACAATATATTTATTATAAATACATTTCGAAGTATAGTATTAACAATATATAATGAAATTTCCCGGCCATTCCCGCTCGTTTGGTCAGGCTTGGTGCGCCGCCCGCCCGGCAACGGCGGAGCGCTTTGAGCGCCGCACCCGGAAGTGGCGGAACGCTTTGAGCGGCGCACCCGGAAGTGGCGGGAGGTTCGGGTCGAGCATCTTCGTGATGGCGGCGGCTCCGCTGCGCGTGTGAGTGGGACGGGGCGGGATGAGAACGGGCGGGACACCGGATGAGGCTGTGGTGGGGCCGGGGCCGACTCTTACCGCGCGGTGTCCCGCAGGCTGGCGTGTGGCGACGTGGAGGGGCGGCTGGAGGCGATCTTCGGGCGGGTCCGCGCCATCCAGGCCAAGAGCGGCCGCTTCGACGTAAGGCTTGTGGGGCGTGTGGGGCTTGTGGGGGGCGGCGCACGTCTTGGCGTTCCCGCGGGGTTTCCGTCCCGACTCGGAGCCGGCCCGGGGGGTTCCCGTGCGGGAGGTGTGCCGGCGGGGCTCGGTGGGTGCTGCTGCCCCGTTCCCCCGCGGCAGCCGCGCTCCTCTTCCTGCTCATGTGAGAAAGGGTTTGCAGCCCCCCAGCCCTCCCTGTCCAGCGCCAGAGGATTGGGAGGAGCCGTGATCCGCGCGCAGGAGGCGGGAGAGCAGCTGGCTGTCCTTTTAAACCCGCTGATGTTGCGTTTAGCTCAGATGAACACAGAGGAATCCCTTCACTTCAGCAAAGCAAATGCTGCTGAAGTGGTGCAGGCAAAGCCTTTGTGTGTGTGCTGAAATGGTAACTCCTGTTTATGTTTTTAGATGCTTTTGTGTGTCGGGAATTTCTTTGGCTCGACTTGCGAGGCAGAGTGGGCCGAGTACCGCACGGGGGCCAAGAAAGGTGAGGGAGCAGGGGGCACGGGGTGTTAAAGCAGCTGTTCTCCAGCAGGGAAACCCCCTCGGGGGAAAGGTGGCTCTGTGTGGAGCAGGGCTGAGCCTCCCCTCGGGGTTAGCCCCGCACGGGCAGGGAGGGGGGTGTGGTGGGCAGAGCTGGATCCCTCCTGCAGCTGAGGGAATGCCAGGCTGGGGGCTCTCTCTGCAGCAGGGTTTGCTGTGGTGCAGGGTGGGAGGGGATGGGGCTTCCTGCTGTGATTCCTGGGCACTGCGGGCTGCCTGGTGGGATTAAAGCTCGCTGAGTGCACGAGGTTTCCTCCCTCAGCTCCAATCCCAACCTTCGTGCTCGGTGCCAACAGCCCGGACACGCTGAGCTACTTCCCCGACGTCAGTGGCTGTGAGCTGGCTGAGAACATCACGTACCTGGGTAAGGCTGAGGGGCCTGGGGCCAGCCGTGCCTGCTGGGGCTCCCAGGAATGTTCTCTCATCTTCCCCCTTTAACACCTTCCTTTTCTGGGAGCTGTAAGTGGCATTTCTGTCCTGTGGTTCAGGGTAAAAATCATCAGCAGCTTGATGTCGGTGTAATCTGGGTAAAATGTGAAAGAAAACCCTGCTTTCTTGATTAATTTTTTTTTTTCATTTCTCTGAGACTGAACTTGCCGAGCAGAAGGAGTAGTGGTTGCAAGAGCCTGTTTTTTGAAGTAATTTGTAACAGAGTCATTTGTAAAGGATGTTACAACAATCCTTTGAATTATTAACGTGAACACAGTGATTGTTTTGAAATAGAAATGTGTTCAATTTCATGGAAAAGTGCACAATTGTGAGGGTTTGTCCCTTGCTTTATCTTCCTGCATGTCAGTACTTAGAAATAAGGTTGTACAACTAAAAACACTTCTGTTTCTTGATCAAATTTAAAAATGAAAGAGAATGTTCTGAATTTTTTTACATTTTTATTCTTCTGTTAAAACCACTTCAACTATTTTTTGCTTTATCTAAGTTGACAGATTTCTAAATGTACTACTGCTTTTAAATAAGGATATATTTTTCTTCAGAATTGTTCATTTTCTAAATTCACAGCTCAGCAAATCAGCAGTAACTCCAAACCATTTCTGTAATGGTAAATTTGTATTTATTACCTTTGGTTTAGGAGAAGTTATTCTAAACTTGGTGCATTTACCTATGTGTAAGAAATCATGTGGGGCCATATTGTCCTTCCACTCCTTCAACTGAGCCTCCTTCTCTTGGACTCAAATATTCACTCAATTTTATTCCAGGCTCTTCTACTCCAAAACTCTTCACCTTTCTATTTTTTCTCAATTTTCTTTATCTCAGAAACTATTTGTTCAGTCAATTCCCTTATTTGTTCTTCCTATAGCATGCCTGTCTTATTCCCAGAGCATGTGGGAGAGGGTTGGAATAAGATTTGAAGATTTTGCACAGTGGCTGTGCTGCAGCAGCAGAGGTGACAAGCGAACTGTAGCAAAGCTGAAAGGAAAAACCAATTTATTTCCAGAATTGCCACCAGGACAAAAATATAACAAAGTAGAGGCGCTTGGCTTGGATGTGGATGAGTTTTTGGGAAGCAGGGAGGAGGGGGAAGCCTGGGGCTTGTCTGAAGAGCTTTGCTGCGGGCGGGCTCGGCTTTGTGCTGCGGCACCGAGCGATGCCGGGCACAGCACAGGAGCTGCCTGTGGGGGTGGCTGCAGCCACAGCAGGGAGCCCTGCTGCTGCCCTGAGCAGGGAGGGGCTGCTGGCATGCTCATGTGTCTCTGCAGGCCGCAGGGGGGTGTACAGTGGCTGCTCGGGGCTGCAGGTCGCCTACCTGAGCGGCACCGAGGCGCCGCAGCAGCCGGCGCCCGCCCACTGCTTCAGCGCCAAGGACGTGGCCGAGCTGAAAGCCTCCCTGCTCTCAGCCCCACACTTCAGGGGAGTGGACATCTTGCTGACCTCGCCCTGGCCCAGAGACGTGGGCACTTTTGCCAACAGCGCGGTGAGTGTTCTGTTCCTGGGGTTTCACACAGCGTCGCCTCTCTGCTTGCTCTCCAAGTGGAGGGGCTGTTCACCCTCTGCAAGTGCTGGGGGAAGCTGGGGGTAAAAACAGGGAGAGCAGGTGTTCTGGTTCTTTGGAGAAGAAGGACTGAAAGGAGGGGGATTTGTGAGGCTTCAGGGCATTTTAGCTGTCCCTGTCACTTTTTAAGTGGTTTGGTGTTTATTTCCATAAGTGTCAGTCAGTGGTGTGGTTCTTCCTCAGTCTGGATTTTGAGGGTGTTGTTTCATTTGTGTCCAGTTTTGTTGTGTTAATGTTCTCAGCAGAAGTGATTTTCATATTATCTGAAACCTCTCTGGACAGCAAGGCCACACATGTGGCAAAAGAACATTTTTTGCTTCCTCTCAGTTTTTTTCAACATTCAAAAAGAGAGACAATCCTCAGTTTAAATGCATGAGGAACCTTCCCTCACAGCATAATAACCAACCCTGCTGCCCTTGGAGGTTATAGAGAGTGATTTGTTGGGATGCTCTGGCTCACAGAGAGAACTCAGATCTCAGAGGTTCCCATGGGCATTCTCTGTAATTGTTTAATTTGTCATTCTATGTTTGACTTCCCTTGGCATGAATTTTCTAAGAATGTACTCACTTAAGTGTATTGAGAAGTTTATTAAACCTTTCTTTTCCCTGCTCTTTGAGAGGTTTAAATAAAGCTTGATTTGTGTTTTGTAGGGAGAAATAGATACCAAGAAGTGTGGCTCCAAGTTGGTATCAGATCTAGCTGCAAGTCTCAAACCAAGGTACCATTTTGCTGCCCTGGAGAAGGCCTATTACGAAAGACTCCCTTACAGGTTTGTAAAATCATGTGAAATCTCATTTATTTTCAAGTAATGGTTCAGTTTTTAAGGAGGATTCTCCCACTGTCCTTTCAATACTTTATGTATTTTATGTGCCAGTACAGCTTGTTGCTTCTCTACAGGAATCACATGGTGCTACAGGAGACCCCACAGCACGTCACCAGGTTTATTGCCCTTGCTGATGTTGGCAACACAAGCAAGAAAAAGGTACTGACACCCTTGAATCTCTCTTCTTTTCTCAAGTGCAATAATGGGGCAGTGAGAGCAGGTAGGGGACAACATCAGGCACTTGAAAGCTTGGCTGAAGTGGAGGTATCTGTCTCACTTGAGTAATAGGTACCACTTGTCTGTTATGTCAGAAGGGTACTAAGGGCTGCACGTGGTACAAACCACTGAAAATAACAAATTTCTGGCATGAGATTTTTCATCTGTCTCTCTTCTGCCCTTAAGAAAGTTAAGGAATGTTGGTTGGTAGTTAAGGATCCAGCCTGGTAACAGAAAAGGCCGGAAAGAAGGCCTGGAAATGGGCAGGGATCAAGGATGCACTGCATGGACTCCTGGGTGGGACACTGGCACAGGGTTTTTCCGTGCCCTGCCTTGGCACAAACACTGATGTGCTGGGTGGTGTGGAACTGTTCATAAGTGATCTCCTCAGAGGTGCAGCTGTGGCAGGAGCTGCTTGGCCATGAGTGCCTGTGTTTGTTGCAGTACCTCTATGCCTTCAGCATCGTGCCCATGAGCTCCATGGACCCTGCAGAGCTGGTGAAGCAGCCTCAGGACGTCACCGAAAATCCCTACCGAAAGCTGAGGAAGGAGGCTCCCAAGAGCAAAGCCCCTCTCTCTGCAGAGGTACTGCCCTGTGCTCCTCCCCTGAGCCTTCCTGCTTCACTCTGTGCTCACAGCACTGCCTGGCTTGCCCTTTGGGATAGCTCTGTCCAAAACTCTGCTGTGGGGACAGGCTGGGGGTGTTCAGCCTGGAGAAGCCTCCAGGGAGAACTTACTGTGGCCTTTCACTTCTTAAAGAAGGACTATAAGAAAGATGGGACAGAGTTTTTTCCTTTTCAGCAGTAAAGCCTTCTAATGGCATTTGGCTGTATGGGATAACTCAGTCAAATGTTTTCAACCTCTGGTGAGTCTGTGACATGTTAACATCTCTAAGAAATAAAGCCATTCTTTTGACACTGGCTGGCAAATGAAAATATTTAAATAATCCATAAAATCTGGCAATTCTGAATGTTCAGCATAAGGCTGAATAGGAGAGCATAATGATTTGGGGCAGCTCTCCCTGAAGTTTTTCCCTGACTGAAGCAGGTAAAGTCTGCTGCATTACTAGGAGGACAGGTCATTCAGTTCCAGGGTATTCAGAAGGCATTTCTTCCTGGAAAGGGTGCTCAGGCCTTGGCAAGGCTGCCCAGGGAGTCCACATCCCTGGAGGTGTCCCAGGAAGGGCTGGACATGGCATTCAGTGCTCTGGGCTGGGGACAAGGTGGGCATTGTGGGGATGGTGGTGACAACTTGGACTCAGAGGGCTGGGAGGGATTTTCCAGCCTCAGAAATTCTGTGCTATTGATGCTTTTCAGAAGTGGTTCACAGCTCTTCAGGAAAAAATCAAATCAAATCTGTATCCTGTCACTTTCTGTGATGCAGTTCTGAACTGACCATCCTGTTCACTTTTCATCTCCTAAACAGGAAGAACCAGCCTGTCAATTTTTCTTTGACTTGAACAAGCATCAGGGAAAGAAACGTCCCTCAGATGGGAAAGAGAGAGGGGACTCCCAACCTAAGCAAGCCAAGAAACCCCGTAAGTGTGAGGAGGATTTTTTCTGAGCTCTTCCCTTGAGGGTTTGGATGGACCACATCATTCCAAGTTGTTCCTCCAGCTGTTGAGCTGTAGGTGTCAGCTGGCCAGAGAGCTCTGTCACTGCCTGGGGGCTGCAGGAGGGTGAAGGGTCCCTTGTTTCCAAGGCAAGATGGGCTTCAGTAGGTGACAGAAGGGTCAAGAGCAAAGTTTCAAAGCTCTTTGGGTCTGTGGTGGTTGTGGTTGGGCTGGTGGCATTTAACCCCTGAACCAGACACTTCCAAAAAGCTCAGCTGTCACAGTTTGGGTGTGAATCCAGGTGTTTTGGGTGTGATGGATAGGCCAGAACTGACATGTGTGTTTGACAGCACCTACCCTTGTGCTGTCAAATTTACCTGTGCAGTAATTTTATCCTCATTTTGATTTGTTTGCTTACATTTGCTGGTGTTTTCTTATGAGTGAGCTGCAAATACTAACTCCGGGAACTACCAAACCCCTCCTTCATTAGGTTACAGCGTTCCAGGAGAATGGGAGTCAGCAGGCTCTGACTGCCACCACCTCCTTTCTTGCTGGAATGTCCCTGGCCAGAGCTGTGTCCTTCTGACACCTGCAGCACTTGATAAACTGGGAAGGGTGGTTGGAAAACACCAGGTTGTCTGTGTCCTGACAAATTTCCCTTGTGCTAATCCTTGTTTTCTTTCCCAACAAAGCTCAGCCCACAGGGCCCTGCTGGTTCTGCCTGGCCAGCCCGGAGGTGGAGAAGCACTTGGTTGTCAGTATTGGCACACATGTAAGTACCTAGCAGGGCTTTGCTAGGTGAGAATCATGCTAAGACATGGCAAAACAAAATACCAATCTCCAATTTTAAATTTAAAACAAACCTTATTTGCTGCTGGCTCTTGGGTTTGCTTTCAGTTCCTTTGCATCTCCTCTACAAACACATAAACTCTTCAAAAGTCAAGTGTGGCCCAGTTTTGTTCCAGCAGCAGAGCTGGATTCCAGTGGCAGAGCACTTCTTGCTGTGCCAGCCCTCTGTTACCATGTGGCAAAACTGTTCCAGCTGGAAGAAAGCTGGAACCTGCTTTGGCAGCAGGATGCACCAGTGCCAGATCTGTCTGGGCTGGCTGGTTACAGATTTGTTCTATAGAGATGAAAAAGAGGGTGTCTCCAGGATGCTGACTTCAAGCAAAGTGTATAAAACAATCATGGACTGAGCTTCAAAGTTACTGCTCCTTTATAGCATAACCCACTTACAGGGACAGGTTTGTCCACAGGTTTAAATTTTTAAGTGGATTTTTGTGTTAGAATAAGAAATTCCTGCCTCAGTGGTGAAGTTCACTCAGCAGCTTCCCTGCAGACAAGGCATTCCTCTGATATTCAAAAGATAACTTTTTTTTTGTCATTTGGCAATCTCTTTGTCTCTTTCTCATTCCTCTAGTGATTAATAAATTCAGTATAAAAATAAATTCAAATAAAATGGCTAATAAACAATCCCTATTAAGCCACATAGAAACCTCTCCTGTTCCTGAGGCTGCTCAGAATGAGTAGTCAGAGAGTAAATCCCTACAGCACAGAGAGTAACTGGTGTGTGTTGTTTCACTCTAGTGCTACCTTGCCCTGGCCAAAGGGGGTTTGTCCCCTGACCACGTCCTGATTTTGCCAATTGGGCACTATCAGTCAGTGGTGGACTTGTCTTCAGAGGTGCTGGAAGAAGTCACCAAGTACAAGGCTGCCCTAAAGGAATTCTTCAGGAGCAAGGGGAAGAGATATGTCCTGTTTGAAAGAAACTATAGGAGTCAGCATCTGCAGCTACAGGTATGGTTTGGGTGTCACCCTGGGGAAACATCAACTTGCACTGAATATAAACTCCAGATGAGCTGGAAGAGGCATTTTGGGGTTTACTGTGGTGGTTGCTGTGTGTGGCAGGTCTGTGAGTGTATCAGAGCTGTGTCAGAGCTACCACAGAGATCAGAAGGGAGAGGGCTGTGCTGAGAGCTTTCAAGCTTGGAGTTTTCAGCTGTCTGTCCAGCTCCTACAGGAAAAAAAGTCTCATAAGTTTAAGCCTGTAGAGATGGGTGCTCACCTGTCTTGTGTGATGAGGCTGAGCTGTACTGAGGAGCCACGAGCTCCAGTGATGGTCTGATGGCTTTCTGCAAACGGGTTGTCTCGTCTTCTTTGATGGAAATGTCCTCCCTCTCCAGGTCATTCCTGTCCCTCTGGACCTCTGCACTTCCGAGGACATCAAGGAGGCCTTCATTACACAAGCACAGGAGCAGCAGATTGAGCTGTTGGAAATCCCAGAGCACTCGGATATCGCGCAAGTACGGGGCCAGATTTCACCTGTTCACTCCCCCTGTCCTGCCTGAGCTGCTGTTCCCTCTGTTCCCTCTGAGCTCACTCTGTGGGCTGGGGTCAACCTCTTGGAGGCACAACCTCAGGGTCTGGATTTGGGGGTGTGCCAGGATTCTGCTCTGGGAGCAGTTCCATGAACAGCAGATGATTTCTCAGCTGAGAAATGTGAGCGTGGCCCCGTCCTCCAGGAATGTGCTGTACTGGGCTGGGGTGACCTCAGTGAGGTGAGGGGTGACCAGACCTGCCTGCTGCTCATTTAGTCACTCACAGCAGAGTTAAACCACAAAACATCATAGGTGATCCCAGCAGGAAGTGCCACTGCTCCTTCCTCCCATGGAAGGTATTGTTTGAGCTCAGGCACTGACCTCAGGCGGTTTGTGGGGTTATTTTTCCAAGTTTCCTGCCAGGAGAGGGGACCATGGCATGGGGACAGCTGGCTGCCCAGCCCCTGGAGTGGCTGGCAAGAGGGTCTGCTGTCCCCTGGTAGCTCTTAGAAGGGTGATGAGGAAGGGGCTGCCCAGGGAGGACATTGAGGGGGCTGCCCAGGGAGGACACTGAAGGGGCTGCCCAGGGAGGACATTGGAGGGGCTGCCCGGGGAGGCTGGAGTGGCCATCCCTGGAGGTGTTTTGGGTACAGACTGGCCGTGGCAGCGGTGCCATGGTGCAGTTAATGAGCTGGTCCCAGGTTGGTGATGGTGTGGGAGGTGTTTTCCCGCCGCGCTGACTCTGTGGTTCGGCGGTTCCCGTGGCGCAGGTGGCTCAGCCGGGCACGCCGTACTTCTACGTGGAGCTGGACACGGGGGAGAAGCTGTTCCACCGCATCCGCGGCCGCTTCCCGCTGCAGTTCGGCAGGTGCGTGCCGCCCCCGCTCCCTCCCTCCCTCCCTCCCGTGACGTTACGCGGCGCGCTGACGTCACGGCGCTGTCGTTGCAGGGAGGTGCTGGCCAGCGAGGCGCTGCTGGCGCAGCCGCAGCGCGCGGACTGGCGGCAGTGCGCCGCCCAGCGGCCCGAGGAGGCGGCGCAGGCGCGCTCGTTCCGCGGCGCCTTCGAGCCCTTCGACTTCTCCCTCCGCGCCTGAGGGGCGCTGCGCCGGTGTCCAGAGGCTTTGGAAGATGTAGAGAGAAATAATTTGCCTTCATTTCCTTCTGGATGTGTCATTTATTCCCAGGAGTAGCATGTGTTAGAGACAGTCAGGAAGCTGCTGTTTGAATTCAGCTGCAGAAGTTAATTTTTCCCTGTGAATGTGGCTTTCACCTGCCTGGTGCAGTTACACAGGGGTTGAGGGGTTCTTGTGAAATGCTTGGACCAGGGGGAGTCTGTTCCTACACACACACACATGTAATGACACTGCCAGGACTGTGCAGGAATTCACAACTGGAGTCTGGATCCCCATCATCAAAGTCCTGTACCTTGGCTTTGGGACATCATTTCTGCTCATCCCTGGTTTGTGTATTGCCAAGGTGTGGATTTTACCCATTTGGGTACTGGTAGGTACCAGCTGATGAATGAGCAAGGATTCCTGTGGGGAGCAGAAGCTGGCCCTGGAACATAAACGTGGCTGCTTTGCAATCTGTTGTCTCATTCTCCCAGGAGAGTTTTCACCCAGCTCTCTGTGTGCTTAGGCTGAACCATCCCAACGTGGTGAGAGCCTGTGAGGTTCCTGAGGAGATGAATTTCCTGGTGAACGACGTTCCTCTGCTGGCCATGGAGTATTGCTCGGGGGGCGACCTCCGCAAGGTAACCCTGCTTTGCTGTCAGTGAAAACAAATAACCCAAACTGGGCGTGCCAGGGCTGCTCCTGCCACCAGGGCTGCTCTCTGGAGCTTCTCTTTTTGGGTGTGATGCCTTGAGAAGGCTGAGCTGGAACAGAGACCAGACAGTTAAAGAATAAAGCGGGGATTTATTAAAAGGATCTCAATGGACACACCTTGGGCAGCACAAGAGCCCAGCCAGGGCTGTACCCAAGATGAACCAAAATGGTCACAAAATGGACACCCGGTCATGGAGTCTGTCACTTTGATAAGTTCTGGAGTTCATTGTCCAATTACAGCTTTATCCCCATACAGTCCCATCCTGCTTGTTTTTCTCTCTTCAGCCCACGTTGTTTGTGCTCTTGGGCTGAGATCTGGATCATTTGTCCTTGGTCCCCAGCTAGAGCAGGAATTGTTTTGTCTCCCTGCTCTGTGCAGAGAGCTCACCATCCCTTAATGTGAAGCTCAGACCCACACACTAAAGCAGCACAGAACCTGAAAAATATAAAAGCTAAACCTGAGGCATCAGGTACAGGTGTCAGGAAGTTAATGTGGACTGGGAAAAACCACGTGTGGGAAACGAGGCTTGTGTTTTTGAAAGCAGAGGGCAAGCCAAGGGCAGATACTCTTTTATCCTGGTGTGTCCTTTCACAGAGCTGCTTTAGCATTAGTGCAGCTGCTGACACCCAGCAGGTTTGGCTTTGCTGCTGTGTGTCCATCTGTTCAGTCTGACTGGTTTGGATTCATGTGTATCCAGTGTTGCCTTGCTCTCAGCACAGGGAATGAGCCTATTTCTGCTGGACTGGGCCTCCAGGGATTCTGAAGCTTTGCTATTCCTGCTGAACTGAGAGCTGCCAACCTGCACACTGGCAACACCCAAAAATAAAGGAGCCTTTCAGTAGTTCCCCAGGCAGTGGCTTGGTGACTTGGCAGAGTTTGTGCTCCCTTTCCATTACAGCTGGATTCAGGAAGCAACAATTTCAGTAGGGTGAAGCAGCAAATACCTGTCAGGATTTGCTTAGAAACCACCTCATCCATGTGATCAGGAAACTCATATTTCTGTAGTTTTTGTTACTGGTGTTAAACAGCCCTGGGCAACGTGAGCAGCTGGTGAATGCAGTAATCCCATCTCATTCTATGGTTTTGAATTGTTAGAAACACTCCAAGAGACACTTTGAAGGTTTAAGTCACAGTAAAAGAAGGGGACTATATGAAAAGCATTTGGGGGTTGCAGACACAGGCACCTGGTCACAGTTCCAGAGACATCTGGCTGTTGTATTATTGCAGTAAAAGTTTGGAGAGTCCCTGAAGGTACATTAGAGACCCTGGCTGAGAAATTAGCTCTACTTGCAATGCAGTGTTTGGTCACTTCATTTCTGATGAACCCTTAGGTGTGGCATAGATGCTGTAACAATTTAGGAAGTAACATGCTTCATTCCGTCTGATGTTCTGTACTGCTTAAAAAAAACCAACAACATAATCTTTTATTTCTGGCTATGTTCTTTACATCTTTCTCTTGCTTGGCATCATTTGTGTTTCACTTCATTATTAATTTCTCCTTGTGAATCCATCATGAGGGCTGATGCATCTCAGTCATCTCTAGAAGTCTTGAGTGCAGTAAAAGTCAGAAATTGCTGAAGCTGCTTTTATTGACAGCTCACTAAGTGCTGAGGGGGAGCCTCCCTTGCCTGCAGCCCTGTGGCCCTGCTTTTGTCTCCTACCCCTTTTCTTTCTGAATTTTCCTTTTATTTGAGTTGTTCTTCCTGGCCATGAGTTTATTGCACAAAATCAACTGCCTCCTTCAGTTGCAGTGTCCTTGAGCTGTGCTGTTTGTTGGGTAGTTTCAACAGGGGATGGAATGTGTTGTTTTTTGCTGTTAACTGTTGCAAGTGTGGGTCTGAACATCTTTCACTTTTTTTGTAGTTGCTAAACAAACCAGAAAACTGCTGCGGGCTGAAGGAAAGTCAAATCCTTTCTCTGCTTAGTGACATTGGTACGTAGTTAATGCTTTCTTTTTGTTTATTTTGGTTTTTTTTTTAAAGTCTAGTGGCATTTTCCTTTTCCAGCTGACCATGAAAAGGGAACTAAAATGAACAGAGTATTAAAAAAATTAGGCCCTTGGGAAGTACCTGTTTTTTTTGGACATCTCAGAAAGGAAGAGCTGTCTGATAAAGGGCAGTGCCTGGGTTTCTCCAGGAAAAAGGTTTTCCAGGAAAGCTCCTTGTTTTCTTAATTCTCTTACAGATAACCTGTCAGTGCTTGTAGGAATAACTAGTTTGGCATGAGAAAGTATTTTAGGGTACTGGCCTGGACTTCTGTCCTTTCAGTGCTCAAGAGGGCTTCCAGCTGAATTCCTGAAATAAAGAGCAACTCTATTTGCTTTGTCCTTGTTCCCCTTCCAGATTTTTTTTGGGTTTTTTTTTTTTTTCATAATAAGTTGGGTGTCTTTCGCATGTCTTTGCAAGGATGTGAAAATGCAGTGGAGAAGAAACACAGGTTTGGAAGCTGTTAAATGTAAAAATGAGTGGTGGGAGATCATGAAAGGCTGCGAATTTGCCCCCTAGTATTAGGTTTTTATCAGATTTACATTTAATCAATGTGGATTTTATTTTGAGTTAAATCAAACACGTGTCTTCCAGGGTCAGGTATCCAGTATTTGCATGAGAACAGAATTATACACAGAGATTTAAAGCCTGAAAATATTGTTCTTCAGGATGAAGGTGGGAAGGTAAGTAAGGTGGTCAGTGTGTTTCCATTGTCATTTCTGGGAGTTGTCACATTGAACTGGACTGAAAACTGAACTGTGCATTTACTAAAGCTAACACTGTTACTGAAGCTTTGCCACGGACTTTATCCAGAATTTCCACTCTGGCTTTCCTCTTGAGAGTATTCTGTGGCTGTTACTGAGCAGATTTTGGGTTGTTTGGTGTTTTTCCCCCTCAGCATTTGCTCTTCTGATGAACTGTTTAAACTGTTTGCAGATTGTTCACAAAATTATAGACCTGGGATATGCAAAGGATCTGGATCAAGGCAGTTTATGCACTTCTTTTGTTGGAACATTGCAATATCTGGTAAGACTTTTTTTAGTGTCGTGAGCACTGAGGCAGGGCAGCTGTGGCTTGGCACTGCCAAGGGCTGAAACCTCCAAAAATGGAGATCCTGGGGACCTGTCCTGTGGCTCTCAGGAAGCCACACCTGGATGCAGCTTTGTCTCTGCAGAAATGGAAGGAAACACCACAATCAAAGTGTCTTTTTATGATCATTTTTAGGCTCCAGAACTCTTTGAGAACAAATCCTACTCAGTTACTGTTGATTACTGGAGCTTTGGGACAATGGTGTTTGAATGTATTGCAGGATTTAGACCTTTCTTACATAATCTACAGCCATTTGCCTGGTAAGACACTTATTCTGGAAGAGGTGCTTGGAAGTGCTAACACTTAAACCTGTGCTGAAAAACTTTAACCTGCATCTGGAGGTTTCTGCTTGACTTGCTGTGCCTGGAGTGTTTGTTGCTTGGTTTTTAAAAGGGTGGTTCTGAAACAGAAAAAAATAGCAAACTTGGGTTTCTGTTAGAACAGCAGAAGAGGTGAATCTTTCCAGAGGCAGAATTTATTGTAAGGGCTCCTCTCTTTCACATGGGGTGGATTGAAAATGGCATCTTTGTCCTGAAAGATGAGTTGGTTTTCTAAAGCTGCTGGACACTGGCCCTTTTCTGCTGTCTTCAGTTGCTCCCATACAAAAGTAACACTCCTCAGCATATACACAAAGCATTTTATTTCCCAGGCATGAAAAGATCAAGAAGAAGGACCCCAAGCACATCTTTGCCTCTGAGGAGATGAACGGGGAGGTTCGCTTCAGCACCCACCTGCCACAGCCTCACAGCCTCTGCAGGTACATGTGTCCTCACAGGGGACAGTTCTGGCTGTCTGAACTGAGGGCTCTTCCTCCTTTATGCCAAGCTTGAGAGCTCCTCCTTCTTTCTCCAGGGTGTTTCAAGCTGCTGTTTGCTGTTAAGGGATAGGCTGTGGCTCTCTTTTGGGTATTTTGGGCTCTCTGGTGCCTGTTGTCCACAAAGATGGTCAGAGCCTGTTGAATAGAACACACAAGGAAAGGCCCAGGGAGCTGGGCTGCTTCAGCCTGGTGAAGGCCTCCCCTTTCTTACAGCCCTTCTGCTTTAGTTTGATTGTAGAGCCCATGGAAAACTGGTTGCAGCTGATGCTGAATTGGGATCCACAGCAGAGGGGTGGAGGTTTGGATCCTGAGGCCAATCGTCCAAGGTGTTTCCTGATAATGGATCACATACTGAATCTGAAGGTGAGTGGGGGCTCTTACTGGCTGTAAAGGCCTTCTGAAAGCATCCCAGAGGACAGACAGTGGAGCAGAGCTGGAATCCTGGCATCACCCAGCTTCCAGGCTCAGGGGGAATTGTTCTTCCTGGTATCAGGAAGTGTGTGCATACACAGCCTGTCCAGTACATGCTGGAAGACAAAACAACTCCTGCAGTATTAATCACTTGCTTTACTTTTGGAGTAGAAGGATGGCCCTGTATTACTGTTTGTTGTCTTGGAAAGGGCTCACTAGGATCAAATAAGGTTTAATATTTGCTAATAACAGTTTTCCCAGACTTCCCCGTTGATGCTGTGACCTCTGGGTGTATTCATGTGCTATAGTATAGTGCCTGTAGTAGAACAGAGGTGCAGTTTAGTAGAACAGATTTTTCCTCTTCAAATAATTACTTGAGCTTTGCTGGAGTCAGACGAGCCAAGGCAAGCCTGTGTAGAAACAGGAGGATAGTTTTGTCTCAGTTCTTTTGATGTGATTAAGCTGCAGCAGGGTTTGTGAAGGGTCTTAGTGTGTTGGATTGTCAGTTTCTCTGACATTAAAAGTTACAAGACCAGGCTTTGAGGTTTTTATGTGGGGCTTTACTCCTGAACTGATAATTGTGATTATTAAAACCAAATTATGTTCTCATTCTGCTCTGTGCTCTATCCCAGGCTTGTGTGCCTTTGACTTTGCTATCCAAGGATTTGTAACCTGCTTATCCTCTTTTTACAGATAGTACACATCCTAAACATGACCTCTGCCAAGATTGTGTCCTTCCTTTTGCATCCTGAGGAAAGCCTTCATTCCCTTCAGAACCGTATTGAGTTTGAAACTGGAATAAGCACTGGAAATCAGGAGCTGCTCTTGGAAACAGGGATTTGCCTGGACCCTCGGAAACCTGCTTCCCAGTGTGTTATTGATGGCGTGGTAAGGAGTCTGTTCATGTCTTCCATGTTCTCAGAGAATTTGAAATCTTAGGGGAGAGAAATGGCCTAAATCTTCTCCCACAGGAGACAGTAAATGTCTATAGATATTTTATTGGGTCATGTAAACAGGTTTCTGTAGTTGTAGTCTGCCTAAATATTTAATTAATTGCTAGCAAAGAGTTCTGTCTTCCTGTAGGGTCTGTCAAAATAAGTTTCTAAAGACACTTGGTAAGAGAGAAAGCCCACAACAATTAGTTCATGATGTACTGGGTTAGTTGGAGCTGCTTGGGGTTTCTCTTGCTTAAATTCTCTTCTGTTTTCTTCTCAGAGAGGCTGGGACAGCTACATGGTCTACTTGTTTGATAAAAGCAAAACTGTCTATGACGGCCCCTTTGCTTCTCGGAGTCTGTCTGACTGCGTCAACTACATTGGTGAGTGTGCTGGAGAAGGGCTGTTCTCATGCAAAATGAAATGAAATCTGCTTTATAAACCCCTGTGTGTCATCTTGAAGGGCTCTGATTCAAAAAGAATCATGTAAGAACATGAAGCAGCCTAGCTCATGTCCTGATGACAGAGCCCTGGCATCATCAGTTTGGGCTTTTAGGCTGTGTGTGGAAGCTGTGCTCTGCTTGCTGCTCCCCCTGCTTGTCTCCTGAGATGACAGCAGTCATTGCACAACCTAATAGATCTCTCTGAAGGTTTATTTATCATAAATCTGTATCTGTATGAATGACCCTGTGTACCTCTGTGAAAGAAAAGTACTGTCAGGGGACAGGAGATGTGTGCTGGGATACTGCATGTAAAGAAAATGCCTTGTGACATGCAGTTACTGTTCAGTAACTGAATTTTCTTTGGCCTGGCTCCACTGGTTTCCTCATCTTCTAGTGTCACTCAGGTTTTTCTGTGTTCTGGCTGTTTTGTTCTGGTGATTCTCATTGCATGACTCATTGTACTGAATCTCCTGGAGCAAAGGCTTTTTACACCATGTTTATTGATACTCCAGTGTACTGACAGCTGCCATCTCTGTCAGGGAGCACACCTGCATCTTTTCCCCTTAAACATCTACATCAGGAAATCTGAGAGGAAAGCTACAAAACGTTTGAAGACGTTTTCAGATTAAACAGATCAGGACAGTGACCAGTATCAATGGATGAAATGGAGCAACTACATTTGCTACCTTGGGCTTTAGAGTTTTTTGGCCAACACCCCCCATGGGGTTTAACCTGCTCAGTCACAGGTTGTCACATACATGGGGAGCTGTGACATGAAAAGCTCATACATGCTTCAGCAGCATCACCTAGAAACTGAGCAGATCTTACCTGGCTTTCTAGGCACATGAAGCAGGAATTAGGAGTGTTGTCACTGCACTGTGTTTCTCCTGTGTTCAGTGCAGGACAGCAAAGTCCAGCTGCCGATCCCGCAGCTGCGCAAGGTGTGGGCAGAAGCGGTTCACTACGTCATTGGGCTGAAGGAGGATTACAGCAGGCTCTTCCAGGGACAGAGAGCTGCCATGTGAGTTGTCACCCACTCAGAGGGAGCAGTGCTGTGCCAGCACGGGGTCTGTTTGCCTGGAATTGTGCATCTCGGGGAGTTTTGCTTCCCTGAGGTTTTACAGCCCTCTGCTGGTCTGTACCTTTACGTTATAAAACATATTTGGACTGGGAGCTTATTCCACTCCAGGAATTGTGCTGGGTGATGCCTGACAGTGATCATAACCAAAGAACACTTGAATATAGTCAGAGGCTCCTAGCATGGCTGAGGTTGATGGGTGTGGGAAATGGATTTATAGAAAATTTTGAAAGCTGTCATAGTGTGTATTTGCATGCAAACTTTGAAATAAGAAATGCTGACTCAGAAATGCCACGGAACAGGACAGACATTGTAGAGAGAGAAATGGAACCAGAAACAAGTTTCAAATTATGGTCTTGTAAAAAAGACTGGATACTTTGGAGAAATAGAGCTATGAAAGATGCACTGTAGGACCCAGGAGGGGCAGTTTTAGATGTTGGCTTTAAGGCATTTAAGCATGGTGTGGCTAAAGCTGACAGGCCAAGAAACACTTCTAATGTAATTAGGAAATAGCTTCTGGTTATGATGGTGTGAATTGTAACATCTGTATTGCCTCACCCTTCACATTAAACTGAAAATGGAGTAAAAGGGTTTAAAACACCTCTCAGTTGCCCAGCTCTGGGTCAGAAAAGGCATAATGTGACAGATGGGGACCTCAGGAATTTCTCCAGCCCAGTCCATGCTCTAAAAGAACCACATTGACTGAAAATGGAGTAAAAGTTTTTAAAACACCTCTCAGCTGCCCAGCTGTGGGTCAGAAAAGGGCATAATCTGACAGATGGGGACCTCTGGAAGTCCTCCAGCCCAATCCAATCTAAAAGAACCACATCCAGACAGCTCTCAAATATTTCTGAGGGTGGAGACTCCACAGCCTCTCTGGGCAGCTGATGCCAGTGCTCAGTCACCCTGAGAGCAACAGAATTTCCTCTTTTTGAAGTCCAGGTGGGCTTTCCATCTAATGTGTGCTGTCCTTGTTCTATCTGTTAGGCTCAGCCTCCTTCGGTACAACGCCAACCTGATCAAAATGAAGAACAACATGGTGTCAGCATCCCAGCAGCTGAAAGCCAAGCTGGAATTCTTCCACCAGAGCATTCGCCTCGACCTGGAGAGATACAGTGACCAGATGGCTTATGGCATATGTAGGTAGTGGGGAATACTTGTCTGGGTGTCTCCTGTGATCCTGTAAAGGAGCTCAGCATCTTTATGGGTGTATTTTAGCTGGGGAAGGTGCAGGAGAAGAGTTTGGCAGGAGAATAAAAACCAGAATGTTTTTGGAGACCTCCAGTGACAATGAGACAGGTGGTCAGCTGTTCTCCACCTAGAACAGACAACAGGAGCATTAATAGTACTGGTGATGTAAATATTTGCTATTTATTCATTGAGAGTCTGATTCATTTGAAGTTTTGACTGGGCAAGATCTGCTGCACTTGCTGACAGTGCTAACAAGCTGCTGTGCTTGTTATCAGGAGAAACCATTTGTCAGGATGAGCGATGGGTTTAAAGAGCACCAGCTACAGTTTCATGTCCCAGAAACAAATAGTATTCAGGAAAGAACAGCAAGATTTACTTGTAGTTTGAATATATATGGCTAAAAAATGCAACCTGAGTCAAAAATGATGACTGGGCTGAAGGATGATGATTGAAAATGGAAAGACACTGTGAGCTGGGTCTGGACAGTCTGTGTTCAATCAGAAGTGGCAGTTGTTGAGCTTAATGGTGGAGTTTGAAGACTCAGGATTGTATTAGGCCTGTGATTGCAAGCAGTGAAATCCTACCCAAGGGTTTGTGTGTGGGTTGAGGTTGAGCACAGAGTTGCAGCTCTGCTGTCTGTGTGATCTCTGTTGTGGCTCCTGCTGGGAGATTCAGCATCATGTTCTTTGTGCTCAAATTGCACCAATACAGGTAAAGTCCAGGTCTTGCTTTATTTTTGTGTCTTAATGTCTTTTTATAAATTAACACCTCTTTTTTTCTCAAGCCTCAGAGAAGATGCTCAAAGCCTGGAAGGAAATGGAAGAGAAAGCCTCTCAGTGTGCACAGGTAGGGGATGTTAAAGAAGCTGCATTATCTCTGTGTGCAGGAGATTGTGACAGGAATTTAATGTGTCATGTGTGCCACTGCTGTGTCCCTTCAGTGTCTCATATCCTGCCTGCTGTGGGAATGGGAATGCCATTGCAGGTGCATTAAAAAAGACACTGTCTCCTGTCACCAAGTTGTTTGAATGGATTTGGACAAAAACAACAAAAGTCACCACACTCAGCTCTCTAAAAAGGAAATGAAGGAAGAGACATGTTATTTGTTGCCCAAAAGAAATGGTGTTGCTATGGATCAGGAGTATTCCTGGAAATTCCCATTGCTGAAGCTGAAAACCAATCACTTGTCATGCAGCAATTTCAAAATTGCAGGATTTCACTGAGGAGTACAGATATGAATCATTGGCATGCTGCAAGTCAATGTGCAAATCAGTTTTAAATGAGAGTAATCTCTTTTTTATTATCTAAAGAATGGATAAAAAGTTGGCTGCTTATAGCAGAGTAATTGAATTGAATTGTCTTTGCCTTTTTCCAGACAAGCAGGAGCCTCGCCCAATATTTACTTGGCAGACCATCAGAATTATGTTCTGTCATTCCACCTGCCCTGCCCCCTTATCAGGAATGGAAAATGTTTATACACAGGGATATCTTGGTCTGTCTAGGAGGCAATCCAGACACACAGAGAGATGATTTATGAGGAAACTGATTTTTCTCAGCCAGTGTTGTTGGTCAGAGGTTTGCTTGTAGGTGATACCACGCACTGAGAACAAAACCCTCAGTTATTGTAGCAGTGCTGTGCCAAAGAGCTTTTTTGTCTCCTAAGCTCTCCAGGCAGACAGCCCATTATCCAAACAACTGTTCTGGGGGTCTTTATCTCCTTGATTGCTCTCCTTGAGCCTGATCTGTACCCACATTTCACCTCAGGCTGAAGATATTGGCTACCTGGACGAGCAGATCATGGCGCTGCACACGGAGATCGTGGAGCTGCAGAAGAGCCCCTATGCCAGGCGCCAGGGAGAGGTCATGGAGAGCCTGTAAGCCCTGTGCTTCTCTCTTTCACTGCATGTCATTGGATTTTGTGTGTTTCAGTGTCTCAGGGGGTTTTTCCCCTCTGTAGCTGGTTCTCTCAGCGATTTTGAAATGTAAACCACAAGTACAGAGTAGTGTGTGGTTGATTTGGGATAATTTTGCTTGTGAAAGTTCCCACCACTTGTGGGACACTTCCCTGTCACTGAACTGTGAAACCTCTTCTTACAAGAGCCCAGGACTAAGACAAACCTTGGTGTCAACTGGGGATTTCCTTTTGTGTTGGAGAGGAGTGACTTTCTTACTGTTGAGTGAGGAAAACTACATGATCATTGTAAAATCCTGTTAAATACCTTCAGTATTTTCAAATCGAGGGTAAATACCTCATGGGTACTTGGATATTTGGAAAGTTGATTTTTTTTTGGGAAAGTATTAAAATATGAAAGAGCTAAGTGATATTTCTGATTTTGACAAGACAGGAAGCAGTTACTGGGCTGCTGCTGAGAGCACAAGTGGCAATTCTAAAAGAAAGGGATTGAACAGCCATTAAATCTGTTAATAAGAGCTCTTCAGAACAACTCTGGCTGTTCAGGGAGAAAATGTGCTGCTCCTGGCATGTTCTCCCCCTCCCTCTTTGCAAAGCTGCTTTTCATCCTGTGTAGTGGCAGCAGAACTGGTGCACAGGGGAGGAAGTGGTGCAAAGGAGAAGCCACCTCCTGCAGCAGCAGCTCAAACTAATCAGGACCGTGCCTCCTTAAACATCATTTTTAAGCAATTCCACCACTGCAGACCAGGATCAGGGCTGGGAAACTGCTCCTTGTTTCTGTCAGACTGGGATTTAGAACAGGAAAGATTTTGTTCAAGGCTGGAAGTTTTCAGGGTGACTGTTTTTGAAATACTTGAGAGAAGTAATGTTTATTTAATGGGAGGAAGAGAAGCACAGTTGTCTTGCTTGTGATGTCTCTTTCCATTTACAGAATATCACTAAAATTCAGGCAAAAAAGGCAGAGCAGGAACAGGACAAGAATTTCTCAGGCAGTTGTGCAGTCAGAGTTTCGAAAATGAAATTGGATAATGAAGGATACAGGGAAAAGAAAACACAGCTGAGCCATGGGAAGATTTGAAACTGAAAATAAGCTCCACTTGGTGTGGTTTTCTGAGAAGAAATTGCAGAGTTGGAGAAAAAGAGAGACAGCTTTGGGGAAAGTGTTGGATTCCATCTCAGAAAGAGCATCCCTGTGTTCCAAAGGCCATGGCTGTGTCCCAGCTGTAGGAGCAGGTCCAGTGTCTGAGTTCAGAAGGGCATCCCTTCACTGCAAAGCTTTTTTTTTTAAATCACCTGGCTGCTGACACCTGCCTGAATCATATTCTTCTTTTTAAAGGGAACAGAGAGCCATAGACCTGTACAAGCAATTAAAAACACGACCTCCAGGTATGGAAGAAGATGATTTAACAATCATCATTTCACACTTTTACCCCAATTTTAATTGTTCTGAACTGAAACCCAGGGAATACTGTTAGGATTTACTAATGTGGTGGTTGCTGGCCTTTCCAGATCATGCCTACAGTGACAGCACAGACATGGTGAAGATCATTGTGCAGACAGTGCAGAGCCAGGACCGAGTCCTCAAGGAGCTCTTTGGCCACCTCAGGTACCTTATGCAGACAAAAATCCCAAACAAATCCAACCTGCAGCACTTGGAGCTTTGTAGTAGGAAAGGATGGGGAAAACCATGGTGGTCAGAGCCCAAAAAACTCCATTCACGTTTCTCACAGTGTTAATTCTGCTCCTCTGTGTTGAGTTTCCACTTAATTTTTAAAAACATGGCTGTTAGCATCCAAGAGTTCACTTTAAAATGAGCTAAATTCTGCCAGTTGGAAGTTGGAATTCAAATCTTTGAAGGAAAAAAAATCCTTCAAAATTTAAAGGAAAAAAAATTCCTTCAAATGCTAAGGAAAAAAGTAGCAGTGTTACAGAGCTGAGAAGATGCCACAGTGATTTGTACATTAATTTTTCAAGTATCCCATTTTTCTTGAATCCCAAGGTGGGGCTTTTGGTTTTGCCAGAATGTGCTGGGAAGTGACTTTGTGTTTTGATTCTAGCAAGCTCTTGGGCTGCAAGCAGAAGATCATTGACCTGCTGCCCGAGATTGAAGTGGCTCTAAATAACATCAAGGAAGCTGACAACTCAGTGATGCAGATGCAGGGAAAAAGACAAAGGGAGATCTGGCATTTGCTGAAAATTGCTTGTGTGAGTAGCTGTTGGTTGTTTGTTTGCTCTTCTTCCAGTGCATGAGCCAGGAAGTAAACTCAGCAAAAAGGGGTAACTGCCACACCATGGTTGTATTTTTTTTCCTGCAGAGAAAGGCAGTCTGAGATGGTAAAAGCAGAAGCTAAATAGGTGCTTTCCTGGTTAGTTTAAAATGTTTTAAAGAGTACTCTGCTTTTTTTGCATTAATTACAGTGCCTGAAGCCATCTCCTGGTTCCACCAGCAGTGCTCATGTGCAGTCCCAAATCTTCCCTATAAAACATTGAAGCCTAAATTGTCCTGAATTTCCTTGCAGACCCAGAGCTCCTCTCGATCCCTGGTCAGCTCTAGCCTGGAAGGGACAGCCTCAACTGCAGCAGCCACGTGGCTGCCCCAGAGCTCCTCAGGGAACTCAGCTCCTCACCCTCTGTCCTCGCTGGCAGCTCCTGAAGATGGGTATGTGTTGTGTTTGTGGGGTGCCCCAATGAAGGGAGGAATGGTGCATCTGACTCCAGGTTCTCAGAAGGCTAATTCATTGTTTTATGATGCTATATTATATTAAAGAGTGCTATACTAAACTATACTAAAGAATACAGAAAAGACACTTACAGAATGCTAAAAAGATAATAATGAAACTCGTGACTCTCTCCAGAGTCTGACACAGCTTGGCACTGATTGGCCAAAGAGTGAAAATTATGCACATGAAACCAACGAAACAATCTCCAAACACATTCCATATATGAGCACAACACAGGAGAAGCAATGAGATAATCGTTGTCCTTTTTCTCTGAGGCTTCTCAGCTTCCCAGGAGAAAATCCTGGGCAAAGGGATTTTTCAGAAAATGTGAAAATGACAGGTATGAGCTGCTGGGAGCTCACTGTCTCAGGGGTTTTGTCCTTCCCAGAGCAGTTTCAGGAGTTTGTGTGCCACTAATGCTCCAAAGAATCTGGGATTTGGCTGAACTCTCTATTCAGAGCTCTCTGCTCTCTGTTCCTGAGCCAGTTCCAGGTGCTGCATGCCCTGCTGAAGGACAGTGCCATCCATTTGTCATGTTGCTCATCCTTGGGGCTGGATGTGGCTCCTAAGGCCCCTCTCCCTCAGTCCATGCTGAGCTGTCTGGAGCTGAGGGGGGTTTTGCTCTTTGCTTCATTAACAATTCTAATTATGTTCTGTCAGTGTGAAGCCATTCCCCTTTGTCCTGCCACCTCCAGGTTTTTGTGTCACTGCTATAGGAATGTGCCTTCTGTTCATAGAGTGACAAAACTATCCTTTGTCCCCTTAAAAAGGAAATCAGCCCAGAAGTTTCTGTCTTGGATTAGGTGAAAAGGCATCTCACAGGGCTCAGGACTTCACCTCAAACTTAAGGATAGCCAGTTGGACAGGAGCCAAAAAGTCTGGCCTGGGCAATTTACTAGAAAAAGAAGAGAACAAAGAAACAAATGGCTTTTGTGAGGTGTTTTACCAGGGGCAAGGACTCTTGCACCTGCCTCGGTGATTCTCTGTACAGAATTTGTTATTTTGCCTTTTATTTTTATTTTTTTGTTTCCAACACTACCACAGAAGCCATCCTGCTGATGTTATGCATTCTAAGGTAGCTATCTTGGGTGAGGAATAGACCTCCAAGAGCTTATGAGACCTGGCTTGAGGAGGCTCCTATTACCTACCACTGCACAAACTACAAATCACTTTTTTGGGCTGTTTGTTTTTGTTTTTCTTTTTTCTTTTATCCCTCCCCCCAGTGCAGCACCTTCTGAGGGGGGTGTTACTTTTGGTGCTGCTTGAAACCCATCACCTTAGGGCTTTTTTTTCCTTCCTGCAGGGAGAATTTTGCTGACATGATCCGGGAGAATGTGAATTACCTGGAGCTCTTCAGCAGCATCCTGCAGGAGGTGAGGCAGGAGCAGAACAGCATGATGGTAAGTGCTGGGCCACCTGCCAGGACCTGGCTTCCAGGGGGCACCCAGGGTGCCCTGGGCACGTGGAGAACCCTTTGAATAGGAAAAGGCAGGCAGGAGCAGAACAGCATGATGGTAAGTGCTGGGCCACCTGCCAGGACCTGGCTTCCAGGGGGCACCCAGGGGTGCCCTGGGCACGTGGAGAACTCTTTGAACAGGAAAAGGCAGCAGCCTGCCCTTGGGCACTGCCAGGGATCCAGGGACAGCCACAGCTGCTCTGGGCATCCTGTGCCAGTGTGCAGGGGTACATGTTTCTTCCCAAAATCCCACCTAGCCCTGCCCTCTGGCAGTGGGGAGCCATTCCCCTTGTCCTGGCACTCCAGGCCCATGGAAATAGTCTCTTTCCATCTTTCCTGTAGCCTCTTGAGGCACTGCAAGGCCACAGTGAGGTCACTCTGAAGCTGCTCCAGGCTGAGCAGTCCCAGCTCTCCCAGCCTTTCCTCAGGGGAGAGAGGAGGCACTCATCCTTTGGGAAATCCCTGATCTCCCAAACTGCAGTGGGCTCACAGGGCTGCTGTGCTGCACTGTGTTAACTCCTGGCAGCATCCTTGCTGAGGGCAGTTACTGACTTTTCATCCAGCCAGACACACATCCCTCAGCTGTACTTTTGCTCCTCTTTGCAGAGTTTTGACTGGAGCTGGCTGAAGTAGCCCCAGGAGCCGAGGTGCTGCATCACCCAAGTGCCTGCTGTGTGCTGAGGGCTGCCCTCCGTGTGGGCCGCGGCGGTGTTTACTGCCATCCCCGGTGTTTACTGATGACATCCCCGTGTCACACACTGGCTGTCCCCCAGGGAGCAGCCTGCACCCGGCCCGCGGAGCCTCCTCAGGGCTCGCCGCTGCCGTGTGCCCCATGAATGTATAGCGCGTGTATATATATAATAAACTCTGTGCTGACACCCACACACACTCTGGGGCCTGGTCGCTGCCGCGCCGCCGTCGCCATCACGCCGTCGCCTGGCAACCCGGTGGTGCTGTGACGTCATCATCCAGCGCCGACGTGGCGCGCCCATGGTGCCGCGCGCCGGCGCGCGTGCGCGGCGGGGGTGGGAGCGCGGCCTCGGCAGCACGTGGGGAACGGGACAGGTACGGGATAAGGGAATGGGATAGGGGATGGGGATAGGGGATGGGGATAAGGGATCGGGATAGGGGATCGGGACAGGGGATCGGGATAAGGGATCGGGATAGGGGATCGGGATAAGGGAACGGGACAGGTACGAGATAAGGGATCGGGATAAGGGAACGGGATAAGGGATCGGGATAGGGGATGGGGATAAGGGAAGGGGATAGGGGATCGGGATAAGGGATCGGGATAAGGGAACGGGATAAGGGATCGGGATAGGGGATGGGGATAAGGGATGGGGATAAGGGATCGGGACAGGTACGAGATAAGGGATCGGGATAAAGGTACGGGATAAGGGAACGGGACATGTACAGGACAGGGATCGGGATAAGGGAACGAGGCACGGATCGGGATAAAGGAACGGGACAGAGATTGGGATAAGGAAACGGGATTAGGATAAAGGAACGGGACAGGGATTGGGATAAGGGAACAGGATCGGGATAAATGATTGGGATAAAGGAAAGGGACAGGGATCGGGATAAGGGGATGGGATCGGGATAAAGGAAATGGACAGATACGGGACAGGGATTGGGATAAAGGATAGAGATTGGGATAAAAGAACGGGACAGGGATTGGGATAAAGGATTTGGATAAAGGAACAGGACAGGTACAGGACAGGGATCGAGATGGAGGATCGGGATAAAGGAATGGGATAAAGGAATGGGACAGGTACGGGACAGGTATTGTGTTAAAGGACTGGGATAAAGGAACGGGGCAGGGATTAGGATAAACTGTAGGGACAGGACACGGGACAGGGATTGGGATAAAGGCTAGGGCGAGCTGCGGGACGGGGATTGGGGTAAAGGAACGGGACAAGTGCAGGATAGGGATATGGGCGGGACAGGGGAGCACGGGGATAGAGGTGGGGATTGGGACAGGAATGGGACGGGGGAGCACGGGGAGAGGGGCCGGGCCGGGCGGTCCCTCTGGCGCAGCCCCGGTGCGGCCCTGTCCCTGTCCCATCCCTACCCCTGTCCCAATCCCTGTCCCTGTCCCGGTCTCTGACCCGTCCTGGTCCCTGTCCCGTCTGCCCCTGTCCCATCCCTATCCCTGTCCCGTCCCTGTCCCCTCTCCTTTGTCCCCTGTCCTGTCCCGGTCCCGGTCCCTGTTGCTGTCCCTGTACCCCGTCCCTCCCCCTGTCCCGGTCCTGTCCCTGTCCCGTCCCTGTCCCTATCCCTGTCCCTGTCCGGTCCCCGTCCCTGTCCCGGTCCCGGTCCGTGCCGGTGTGTGGCGGCGGTCCCGTCGCCGGGCGGTGTGAGGGCCGTGCTGAGGGCGGTGCTCAGGGCGGTGCTGAAGCGGTGTGAGGGCGGTGCTGAGGGCGGTGTGAGGGCGGTGCTGAGGGCGTGCTGAGGGCGGTGTGGGGCCAGTGTTCAGGGCGGTGTGGGGCCGGTGTGAGGCCGTGCTGAGGCCGTGCTGTGCCGGCAGGGCCCGCGGAGCCCCGGCGCGGGAGGGGATGCGAGCATGGCCATGGCCCAGGCCGGCGCCGCGGCCGCCGCTGCCACCGGGCTCCTGGTCTTCCTGCTCTACTCCGCCATCCACAGGGTCGAGGAGGGACACCTGGCCGTGTACTACAGGTACATCCCTGCCCCGGCATTGCCCCCTCCGCTTTCCCCCGTGAGGGCAGCCCTTGTTCTTGCTGCTGCCATCACCGAGCCCTTGTGTGCCTGGGTCTCTGAGCCGCCTCTCCTGCCTCTCCTGCCTCCCTGCCCTTCTCACAAACTGATTCCAGAGCTCTGGCTCTGTCCTGCCTTCTCGCATCTGTTGATCTCCCGCTGTGTGGGTGCTTTGGAATGTTCTCCCTGCCCTTCCCACTCAGCGCTCAAAAAAATTGAAAGTAAAAATGTTCTTTGTGGAATAGAGCACAATAAATTCTGTAAAGGCCTAGAGACTATGCCACTTGAGGAAAAAATGAGTACAGAGGTTGCAGTTTTGTTGTTCGTTTGCACAGAACTGTATTCTACTTAAGACAAAACGCAACTTTGTGCAGTGGGGGAGAACTAAACAAAAGCAGCCTGTTTAATGTGCACGCTAACAGCATCCATAGAAGAGAAGAGGAGAGACTGAGGGCTGAAGGAAAGAGCACTCTGCAAAATGTGTAGCACTTGGGGACACTGCATGTTCCTGGGGAGAGGGTGACACCTCTGCCAGCTTTTGCTTCAGAGAGTTGACTGGGGCACATTTGAGGTCTCTCCCCCAGTTCCCTTTAACCACAGTCCTGTGAGCATTAACACCCCAGGGGTTTGCTCTGGGTGAGGGGCTCTGCCAAAGCCCAAACTGGCAGCATCACATCCACGGCTGCATTTTTCCATGGTTACCAGAGAACTATTTAGAGGAGAGATCTGTGTTCTTGCAGCTCTGTGCAGTGTTGCAGTGCTGGGAGGGTTTAGCAATAGCTGCCCGCTCCAAGAGTTAAAGGCTCTGTGGAAAGTTGCAGCAGGCAAAGGTCGGGTGCACTCAGCCCCTTTGCTGGGGAATTGCTGGTGAATTTAGCACACTGATGCAATTCTTTGTGACCCCTGGCAGTTTGAGCTGTCCCTGCTTGTCCTCAAAGCCAGTCCTGGCTGTTTGCCACCTCCTGAGCCTGTTTTCCTCCCTCTCCTCAGGGGCGGAGCGTTGCTGACCAGCCCGAGCGGCCCTGGCTACCACATCATGCTCCCGTTCATCACCACCTTCAAATCCGTGCAGGTCAGTGCCCTCTCCCTCCCCGGGGAGCCAGGACTTGTCCTCCTGGAAAGCTCTCCCCTCCATGTGTGTGTGTGTGACACTGCTGGGGCTGGCAGTGTCCTGCTCAGGGAGGACACTCCACGTTTGTGGCTGTCACTGTTTCCCTGGAACACCACATTCCAGAGCAGGGAAGCAGGCACAGCATCCCCCAAAGAGCAGGGGAGGAGAAGCTTTGCCTTCTGCCCACGCCTGCAGGCATCACCAGAGAGGCCAAGGACAGGGTTCTGGCTCTGTGGTGCCACTGTGGGGGTCTGGGCCTTCCTGGGAGTCAGGTGTGTGAGCGCTGGCTGTGTTTGTGTTGCAGACCACGCTGCAGACTGATGAAGTGAAGAATGTGCCTTGTGGGACAAGGTATGGCCTCCACTTGTATTTCTTCTAGATGCATTCCCTGGGCTCATTTGCAGTGCTGGGACACAGGGATTGGGAAGTAAAGGCATAAATTAATCCCAAATGTACACACTGTAACAGAACGGGGGGAATGCTGGCTCTTGCTGGAGCTGCTGTTCAGAGGATGTTTGCATTTACTGTGACGTTATCTCAAATTTTTCTGGGCTTCTCCCCTCAGTTACTCTGACACCCCATTGCTTGTGCAATGAGGGATATTTGCATTTGTGGTGATGTTATCTTGAATTTTTCTGGGCTTCTCCCCTCAGCTGACACTCAGACACCCCATTGCTTGTGCTTTGCTCAGACTGGTGATTTGCACTCTGAGTCTTGTGGCTGATACAGGTGCTGACCCCAGCAGTGGGCAGAAGGAAAGGGGGAGTGGCAATCCTCCTGGTGGGAGGGAGTTCACTTCCAAATTAAATTCCTGCTGCATAATCAGGCTGATTCTGTCAGCACAGACCTGCTTGAGTTGTGACAAGCAGGAGGAGAGGGCTGGTTGAGTTGGGTTACAGATCCTGTTGTGTTGGTTCATCCACAAGTTCAAGTGATGACTCCTCAGGGTAAAAAAAAAACCTGGTGATTCTCCTTGTCTTTTATGTTCAGGGTCCTCAACAAAATTTCTGTTTAAAAAAATCAGTGGTGGCTGGAGTGGTGACACACAGTGACCACTTGAAATTAAAATGTGAATGTTAGTGGCAATGTTAATAAAACAGAATTAATTTTGGTCGGGTTTAACTCATATTAACTTTCTTGGAGTTGTTCAGCATCAGATATCACTGGGGCTTAAATATTACCATAAAGGTCTCATGGTTTTAATTTCAGATCTCACAGGTTTTTCAGGAGTGTCTGTAAATAATGTCAGTGTTCAGTGCTGCAGCTTTCACAGAATCACAAAATGGTTTGGGTGGGAAGGGACATTAAAGCCTACACAGTGCCACCCCTGCCATGGCAGGGACACTTCCACTGTCCCAGGCTGCTCCAAGCCCTGTCCAGCCTGGCCTTGGGCACTGCCAGGGATCCAGGGGCAGCCCCAGCTGCTCTGGGCACCCTGTGCCAGGCCTGCCCACCCCGCCAGCCAATAATTTTTTCCATATATCTCACCTAAATTTCCCCTGTCAGTCTGAACCCGTTCCCCCTTCTCCTGTCACTTCAGGGCCTTGTCCAAAGTCCTTTTGTGGTGAGGTAAACAAGATCAAAAGATCAAAGGTTGAGGCCAAAACCAGCCTTACACATTCTGTGCTTCTATGATTTAGGAGCTAAAAATGAAGCTCCTGTTGAATTTCAGTGTTGCAGGTGGTTGGGAAGGTGCAGGCAGTAAAAATGGGATTTAAACCAGCAGAAGTTAATTATTATCTCAGTTAGTAATTGAAGGCACTCCTGACCAAAGGTCCCAGTAGCCCTGTCCATTGCCAGCTGTTGCTGCAGGAGCCTTTCAGCTGGCTGCATTTGGGATCCAAAGTCTGCAGCTGCTGGTGCCAGAGCTTTGCATCCACATTTCCATAGGAAAACATGAGCTTATAAATAACAAATGGAACACACCTGCACTGTCACTGTCCCAGTTCAAAGTCTGCTGCCAGAACAGATCCTAAACAGTTCCAGGGTTTGTGTTTACATATTAAACAATCAGATTTTGAAGGCTGGGTTTCTCTTTATATCCCTGTTCCCTCTGTCCTTATCTATATTGGGAAGCTTCTGAGTGTCTGTGTGGGTGTCCCATCCCCAGTTTTTGCCTCACCTGTCTTGTTTGTACCTGGCAGCATTCAGTGAATACATTAAATAGAGATTTTAAACCCTGAGTTGGATTCTGACTTCTCTGAGGCTTTCCAAGGTCTTCCTGCTACATGTGTCCATCTCCATTCCCTGGATGCTCTCTCCTTGTCCTGTCAGCTCAGGCAGCACTGCTGCCTAATTATGCTTAAAATTCTCCCAAGTGCACAAAGTCTGTGTCCTGTTATGGGTTTCTCCTTGTTCCTCTCTCCCTGCAGGCTTTGGGGTCTGAGTGGCTCCTGTTTCCTCAAAGCCACTGCACGACCAGCAGGACTGATAACATGTCCTTATCCCCAAGCACACCACAGAAACACTTAGGAGTTATTCATAACCATGGAGTAACAGTGGGTAACATCCCACTTATTGTCCCAGACTGGCTGAGATCTTTGACAGGATTGCTGTGGAAGGTGGTGCTGGAGTCAGGCAGCCCTCAGGGGCCTGAGGTGCCATTTCAGACCCTTTCCTGCCAGGGAGGTGATGTGATGAGTCCTGGTAGGATCAGGGTGTTGCAGACACTCTCCTTTTCTTTCTGACATCCCTTTAAAATTGAAGTACCAGATTTGCAGCAGACCAGGTCCATCCATCACCAGTGGTTTTAGCTCATAGTTGTCATGGAGCAGGTTTGGAGCAAGCACAGGAGGGGTTGGGAAGCCTTTTCCAAGAGAACACAGACACAGGCAAGCTCAGGTTGTTTTTTTTTTCTGCAGACTTGGCTTTGAGCTGCCAGAGATCAAGATCTGCAAAATAAGAAAGGAGTTTGTCGTGGGGGATATGTTTGAGTTAAAACATCACAGAGACTGAGTTTGGGAATGTGGGAGTTGCACTGCCAGGAATGAGCTGTCTCTAAACAGTTCCTGCTGAAGCTTCTGCTCTCTGATATGCCTTTGTCCCAAGGACATCACAGCAGGAGTATTCTGCTTTAAAATTAGGCTCTCAAGAGACTTAGAGCTGCTGAAAGTTAAGGGGTTTTTTCTTCCTTGTAGAGTTTGTGCTTTTCTCTGGTGTTACAGGTACCCAGGGGTGGGCATGGCTTTCTGAAAGGCACACCAGTAGGAGCAGAGGCTGAGGACAAGCCTGGCCTCTGATTGCCCCTTTCCCTGCCATCTTTTCCTGGGGAGAGGATTGCCTGCAGGCTGCCTCTGCTGAGCTGCTTGTGGTGCTCCTGGAGAGCACCAGGAGACACTGGAGCTGGGAGCATGGATTGAAGTCTGCCATGTGCTTTGTTCCTTCCTTCTCCTGGGCCTTGCCAAGCTCCTGCTGCAGTCAGTGATTGGGAATTAAACCAAGGGCTTTTTCTATTTACCATGTGTTGCTCCCAGAAGAGCTGAGGTTTGTCTGTATTTGGTGGCAGCTGTCACCTGCTGTCCTTGCTGCCTTCTCCTCTGCTTTCCTGAGAGCTGCAGCTGCATTCCTGTTCAGAAAAGCTTTTCTTTGGCTGGTTGAGTAGGATATCAGAAATGGGAAAGTGCTTTGCAGGTTTGCTGGATTTGTGCAGAGAGAAGGACTGGGATTCGCTGCCATCTCATTGCAAAATGCCCAGAATATTGTAAAACAGGGATGGAGATGCCTTTCCTTTAAATCTGTTAACTGTTAGAAGAGGGATAAATATGCCTTTGCTTTAAATCTGTTAAGTGTAGCAGCTGCAGTGGTCGCTGATGAAGTCTCTTTTCCCTTGCAGTGGTGGTGTTATGATCTACATTGACCGAATAGAAGTTGTGAATAAGCTGGCCCCATATGCAGGTATTTCCCATCCTGGTTCAGCAGGCACAGCTGTGGCTGCCTTCACTCATTCTGGGGCAGCTCTGTCTTGGTTTTTCCTGCAGGACTTCACTTTTCCATGCCTGGAGAGCTTCCCTGTCTGTTTCCATTTGTTGTTACCCTTACAGCTCCTGGTCATGTAGTGTTGATCCCAGGTGCTTCCAGCTCAGCTCCTGAGAAAATTGCAGAGACAGAACCTATGGAGGAGCCTCTTACCTCCTTATTTCACCACCCCAGAGACACAGACAGCTTGTTTTTGTTCTGCAGTACAGCTTGGTGCAAAACTCCAGCACTGCTGAGGCACTGGAGGGTGAATTCCTGATGTAATTCATAGAGTCATGGAGGGGTTTGGGCTGGAAAGGACCTTAAAGCTCAGTCCATCCTAACCCCTGCCATGGGCAGGGACACCTTCCACTATCCCAGGATGCTCCAAGCCCCATCCAACCTGGCTTGGACATTTCCAGGGATCCAGGGGCAGCCACAGCTTCTCTGGGCACCCTGTGCCAGGGCCTGCCCACCCTCACAACCAAGAATTTATTCCATTTATCTCACCTAAATTTCCCCTCTGTCAGTTTGAACCCATTCCCTGTGTCTTGTCACTCCTGTTCCTGTTGCAGGGTCCCTCTCCAGCTCCCCTGTGTCCCTTCAGGCCCTGGAAGGAGCTGTGAGGTCTCCACACACCCTTCCCTTCCCCAAGCTGAGCATTCCCAGCTCTCCCAGCCTGGCTCCACAGGGAAGATGCTCCAGACCCCTCAGCATCTCCATGGGCACCTCTGGACCTGCTCCAACAGTTCCATCCCTCCTTATGTGGGGGGAAAGTGGGCCAGAACTGTGCACAGGTTCCAGGTGGGCTCACAGCAGGAGCAGAGGCAGAGAATCCCCCTCCCCTGACCTGCTGGCCATGTTTCTTTTGGTGCAGGATCTGGGTGGTTTAAATAATGGGAGTGATCCTTGTTCTCACTTTTCAGCAGTGCCTGCTCCTGTGCAGGCAGGTCCTGCTGAGGCTTTGCTGTTTCATTTGTGTATGCAGATGATAAAACAGGACCAGGCAGTACATCCTGCCATGGAGTTGTGCAATCCCAGCAGCACCTGACAGCTGGGCAGGGCAGCTGTGGCTTTGGCTACCCAAGTCCTGAAAGCCCTGTCCCAGTGCTGCTCTCCTTCCCTGACATCCTGCCAGGTGCCAGTGGTGACCTGTGCTGCTTCTCCCTTCCCAGTGTACGACATCGTGAGGAATTACACCGCAGACTACGACAAGACCTTGATCTTCAACAAAATCCACCACGAGCTGAACCAGTTCTGCAGTGCCCACACCCTGCAGGAGGTGTACATCGAGCTCTTTGGTAAGTGCATGGCAGCTGGGTGATCCCAGCTGGGATGCCACTGGAATATCCTGCAGGATATTGCACCCTTGGACCACACTGCTCCTGTGCTGGAGTTGCAGTGTAGGATCCAGCTCCTTTTACATCCATCTGCCACTTCCCCTGTAACTTCAGTGACTCAGGTGTCTCTTTCTTTCCCCATCTGCATGTGGGAATTTGATTTCAGTCTTTTTCCACCTTTTTTTTTAGGATGCACAAAGCAGCCACTCTGCTCTTGTGTGTGCAGTGATGCCTGTGGCCTTCACTGTGACAGTGGATTTGTCTTGTTCTGCTTCTGCTTTTAATCCCCTACTCTGTTTCTGAATTCACTCCTGTACTTTCACAGCTTTCTTCTGGCTGTCTCTAGCAAGTGAGAGCTGGAAGGTTTTTCACAGGGAGGTAGCAGAGCTTCAGGAATTAGCACAGGTCATACTCTCCTTGGTGGGCATGTGCCCCATAAGACAGAACAGGTTCTGTTCCCTCTTGAGTGGCTGAGCAGGGCAAAAATGGCAGATAAAAGGTTGTCAGAATTTTAATATTAATGTACTCCAAGTCCAAGTGCTAAGAGGGAATAGACTTCTACCACAAGCTCTGAGTATTCTTTCTTGCTGAAAGCCATTTGCACTTAGTTTAGATAACACAAATCCATCACCAGCTGAACTAGACACCAGCACGTGAGTCTCCTTTTGGGAATGTTTTTCAGGGGGCCTAGGAAGGGAAACAATGTACTGAATGTCTCAGGAGGCATCCTTATCTTACACTCCAGAGTTACCTGCTCTTCAAGGCCTGCTGCTCTTTGCCACACAAGCTGTGGGGAAAAACATGATAAACCAGCTGGTCTCTCTTTTGTCCTCCAAACACAGATCAGATAGATGAGAACCTGAAGTTGGCCCTGCAGAAAGACCTCAATGTCATGGCACCAGGTCTCACTATCCAGGTGGGTTGTGACCTCTCAATAATGAGAGATTTAAAAAGATGAAGAAAGACTTTTTGCTAAAGCCTGCAGTGACAGGACAAGGGACAACAGTTTTAAACTGAAAGATGAATGTTTTGTGCTCAGGGGGATGAGGCCCTGGCACAGGGTGCCCAGAGAAGCTGTGGCTGCCCTTGGATCCCTGGAAGTGTCCAAAGCCAGCTTGGATGAGGCTTGGAGCCTCTGCCCCTGGTGGGAGTGTGGGTTGGAATGGATGGCAGGAAATGGGAATGTGGGACACCTCTGGGACAGTGACCATGCTCAGCTGTGTTGCACAGGAGGATTAGGCACCACAGTCCACAGCACTGCAGCTGCTTTTGCAGAGAGATGTCTTGGTTATTCAGATTGCATCAAAGTGTTTCCTTTGAAATGTGCTCCCTTTTTCTGCTCTCACAGGCCGTGCGTGTTACAAAACCCAAAATTCCAGAGGCCATCCGAAGAAACTTTGAGCTAATGTGAGTAGCTGGGCATAAAATTGCATTAATTGCTTTTGAGGGTCCTGCACAGGCACAGTGCTGTTGGAAAGCTCTTCCCTGGTGCTCAGGGAGTGAGAGGTGAGCTCCAGGCAGTGTGTGCTTGGCCAGGTGTGCTTGTGCCTTTTGTTTTCCATTTCCATACTGAAATCAGGACTCAGGGGTGTTGATGTCTTGCCCATAAGCTCCTCTCCAAGATCTCTGGGATGCCTTTGGGTAGAAGGAGATGCTGTTGGGTCTCAACCTTTGGCTGAGCAAGCCCAGCTCCCAGCCCACATTGCCCTGCTCCTTGTCCTGAGGGCCTCAGACTGGACTTGAATCCAGATGTGGCCAGATGGAGAGGGGGATGATCCCTTCCTCTGGCCTGTGTGGGCTCATACGGTGCAGACAGCCAGTCCCCAAGGCTGTGAGCAGGGAGCTGGCAGCTGGCTGGCCTCTTGTCCCTGTGGCCTCTCCTGGGCTGCAGAGCTGCTCTATCAGTGATTGGAGAGACGGGGAAGGCATTGAGATGGTCAAAGAATCCCAATTTATTGTGAAGTACAGCTGCTTATATACTTATTCTAGGAAGATTGGTAATGTCTTACTACAGTGATTGGGTTAATCATCACATAGTCAAACTTACACATTTTAAACATCTTTTGCTTGCAGAAGTTGATGTAATTTTCTTTTTCCAGTAAGCCAGTCTGAAATTGAATCTTCTTGCAATCTTGATTTAATTCTCAAAGTTCTGTTTGCTCTTGCCAAGGCATTTTGTTTATCACATCTCTTATGCTAATAAGGTCCAAAGTAACTCCCTGTTTTGTGTACCCCAATACTGCTCCTCATTCCCTTTCCCCAGGATAACACTTCTGCCCTTGCAGGGAGGCTGAGAAGACCAAGCTGCTGATTGCAGCCCAGAGGCAGAAGGTGGTGGAGAAGGAGGCAGAGACAGACAGGAAGAAAGCACTCATAGGTAATGGCACCAGCAGGGGCTCAGCCTCCATTCCTGCCTCCCCTGCTAAGCTGGGCAGCACATTGCCTTCCATCACTGGCAGCTCCCTGAGGGAGGCTCAGCCAGGCTGCACAAGCAGTTGTTTTGAACATCTGGGTGACAATCCTACAGCAGCAGAACAGGGAGCACCTCTGTCCTGCAGCAGGGACGGAGGAAATCAGTCTGCTGGAAAAGCTGCTTGGGCTTGGAGCTCCATGTTCCTGTGCCAGAGGGATCACACTTCCAAACAGGATGTCAGCTCTGCAGACACCAGCATGGTGTTTTCTTCCTGTAACTCTGCTGCTTGGAGCACGGACTGGCACTGAGTGGGAAGGGAGGGAGCAGGGAGCCAGCTCCTGGTGTGGCAGACCCTGCAGCCAGGTGCTGGGGTCAGGGTGCTGGTGCTCAAGGCCTGAGAAGTGAATTTCCCAGCTGAGCCCTTTGTGATTGCAGAGGCAGAGAAGGCTGCACAGGTGGCCAGGATCCACTACCAGCAGAAGATCATGGAGAAGGAAACGGAGAAGCGGATTTCTGAGATTGAGGGTGAGCACACTGCTGGGGCTCTGCTGGCTGGGGTGGTGACCTCAGACCTGCAGAAGTCATCGAGGGTGCTGCAGGGGTGCAGGGCTGTGCACTGGGATCATTCCCTGTGCATGGAACTCCAGAAAGCTGCAGGGCAGGTGCAGGGCCAGCCAGGCTGCCATGGGCACTCCTGGGTCAGCTGGTCCCCGTGGGGTGAGGGCTCAGGTGCTCAGTGTGATATGGGGCCATTCACTTCCTAATGCTTCCTTTCCTGTCCCTCTGCTGCTGTGTTAGATGCTGCATTCCTGGCAAGGGAGAAGGCAAAAGCTGATGCAGAGTACTACACTGCTCGGAAGCTGGCTGACTCCAACAAGGTGAGCTCTGGGAAGCTGCAAGTTACTGCTTCAGCTGCAAGTGGTCAGCACTGGGAAAACGCTTCATCTGACAGCCCACACCCCATGAGGGGCTGCCTGACATGAAATGTAATGCTGCAGGGCTCAGAAAGTTGTCTCTTAGCTCTCTGGTTTCTGTTTTTTGCAGCTGAAGCTGACCCCTGAGTATCTGGAGCTGATGAAGTACCAGGCCATAGCTGCCAACAGCAAGCTGTACTTCGGCGACCGCATCCCCGGCGTGTTCCTGGATTCCTGTGCCTTCCAGCAGGCCGGCCTGAGGACTGCCCACCAAACCAGCCTTCCTGCACAGGAAACCCCAGAGAGCCCTGGAGAAAGCCCCCTGCGAGGCGAGGAGAGCAGTGGCTGAGGGAGGCAGAAGGAGCCCGGTGTAGCTCCGAGCGAGCCCGGCTGTGCCCGGGGACAAGGCCCTGTGCCGCTGGGGCGGATGCAGCACCTGCCTGCCTGGACATCTTGTGTATAGGTGGCAGTTGGGTTGATTTTCTTCTAGCAACAGATTGCAAGGGCTCTGCCTCTTCTGTTTCTCCCCCTGTTAAATTGGTGCTTCCAAAGGAGGGATAATCCTGTACTAACATACCTATACTGGAATATTAAACGACAGACAGCAGGAAAGCCTCCCGGGGTAGGTGCAGTTATTTAGCAGGAGTTGCTCTGCAGGAAGGAGATGTGGCTTTGAGTGCTGTGTTGCTGCACACTGGTCATTGCTCAGCACTCCTGGCTGAGGCTGAGTGAAGAGGAGGTTCCCTCATCCTGCTGCTGAAGCTTTGCTTGGTGAAGGTTTCTGCTGACGTGGTCTCGCTCTCCTCGAGGACTCCAGTGGAGTGGACTCTCCTTGGCCAGCTTGTTCCTGCTGGGGGCGAGGAGTGGTTTGCTGTGGAATAGCTTATGGGAGTAGGATCTGCACAGCCTTGATATTCCTGCAGACAGCAGTGCTAGATAACAACTTGGAGGAAGCAACCTCTGAAGGGATTGTGTGACCCCTCTCCAAGCAAGAGCCTTGCACTGGCTGCCTGGGACTGACTGTGGTGTTCTCACTGCCTCCTAAACCAGACTTTCAGGAGCACCTCGGAGCAGCTCTTTGGGAAGAGAGCCTGGCAAGTCTTTGCTCAGATTCCACCCTCCCTGCAAGTCATTCACCAAAACCAGGGCTGAGTTTCCACTGCTGTGCCATGCTGGCAAAGTGAAGGGGAAGAGAAGAGTGAAAGGACCCTGCTGTGCAGCAGAGCAGATGTTTGACACTTCAGCTGCAAAGTAGGTGAGGCATCGCTGCTCTTCCATGCAAAATCCACTGCTCCAGGAAGTGGCAGCTGCTTTGTATGTCCTTCAACAGCCATGGCAAGGAGTGTGTCCCTGAGCCTCTCATCCCTGGCCAGGCTTGCTGGCAGGTGGATCTTGTGTCCTGATCTGTGCTGTGATATATCCCACCCTGCTCCTGGTGTGCCGTGGCAGGGTGAGGGAGAGCTGCCTGGGGCGGGGGGAATCTGCTGGGACAAACCTGCTTTCTGCTTTCCCTCCTTCCTCCCCCTGCTTGTGAGTCTGTGCTTGCTTTTAGGACCTGCTCCTCCTCGTGCTCTGTGAGGATCTGGGGTGCAACACCTGGGGAAGCAGCTGGCAGGAGCTGGAATGCCATCCTCCAGCTGGGAGCACCCCAGCACTGCCTGCTGCATGCTCAGAGACCTGCTCTCCCTGTGCATCATGTCCTGTCCCCTCAGAGCAGCCATGCCAGCCTTGGAGGGGCTGGGGGGTGGTGACACTCCTGGCACTCATCCTGTTTGGATCTTCTGTCCCTGGCTCCACCTGCAGCCTCCTGGCCAGGGGAGGGATGTGTTTAGCTTGTGCCATTGAGAAACATCCAACCCAAAGCAGCTTTGCCTGTGCTGTGGTGTCCCCAGAGGAGCTGTGTGGGCTCTGCATGCTGTGTCCCCACCCTGTGTGGCTGGGTTTCAGGGGTGGCAGTGTCTCCAGCAGCACACGGTGCCTCCTGCTGTCTCTGCTCCTGTCCTGGCTGCTCTCCTCCATCTCTGGGGCACAGCAGGGTTGTGTTGGCCCTGCCCCTTCTGCAGGGTGTGAGACGTAACTGTGGGACTTTGCAGCAGTTTCAGGCAGTCTTTCTTGTCCTCTGTCTGCCTGCAAACTCCCAAGGCTCAGCTGATGCTCTGCTCCAGGATCCCAGCTCCTCTTCCAACCCAGCCATGGCAGGAGCCAGTCACCAGGGCACCAGGGCAGAGAGGGGTGGCAGTGTGTTCTGTAGTGTTTGAAATGTTTTCTGGAAGTGCTGCTTGGCTTGCAGGGTCTCTTTTTTTCCTGTGGGATGGCTTTGATGGAGCAGTGTAGTCTCATCTCTCCCTGCCACCTCCTCAGTGTTCTGGCAGTCCCTTGGCACAGACCTCCCCTCACCCCAGCAGCACCCCTTTGGTTGGATTTTGGGATGAGGGCAGGCTTTATAGGCTAGAAGCACTGCTGGAGGGAATGATGGCAGGAATGTGGTCTCCATGATTTTCTTCATGTGTTACTGGGATTGGGCACACTGGCCATCAGGAGTGGCTGGACAGAGTAGGTTCTGCCAGCCTGGAAGTGACAAGGGCAGAGGGGAGCTGCTGGGAGCAATAACCAGGCAGTTGACAGCTCCCCTGCAGTGATCAGAGCAAGATGTCCATGCAGGGAGCAGGAAAGCCTGCCAGGCCAGTGCAGGAAGAGCTGCTTCCCTTTGGATCCCAGCCTTGCCGTGCCTCCCTGCGCCATGACTTTGCCTCCAGTGGCTGTCACTGGCTCAGTGTCCCTCTGTATGCATCAGCCACCTCCCCACGTGGTCTGAGGGACCCCAGGGGATGCTCCCGTGGTCCCAGCTCCTGCAGCAGCATGTGTGATGCCCAGTGCCTTCTGCAGCAGCCCCCTCCCCTGCTTCCCCAGCCCCTGCTGCAGCAGCCCCAGTGTGTGCAGGAGGGGCTGGCCACGGCTTTGGCACCCTTACTGCCCTCTGAGCCCCAGCTGTGAGCAGGGACATGGCTGCAGCTGGGATTTTGGGATGGAACTGGCTTTTTTCTCCTCTCCCATGGCCTGTGTGGCCCTGTGACTAAAGGGGTCTGCCCCTGGATGCGCATCTCCTTAAGGAAACACGATACATCCGGTCAGGTTTACATTCACAGTTAAGTTCTTTTGATAAAGCAGAATAAAATTATTTTGTTACCATTTTTTGGGATGGTTTTATGTGTCCTAGGGCTGGTGGCACATGAAGTGGGGGACCCCTCTGCCTGTCCCCTGCAGCAGCACTGCATGGTGTGGGTGTCCTCGGCTGCAGCGAGTGCCACCCTGGGAGCTGTGCTCCAAGCCAGCCACAGGCAGGATGGTGCTGAGCATGAGGGGACTCCCTGCAGCATCCTGGGGCAGCCTGGCTCTGCGTGGCTGGCAGAATGTGCTGCACATCAGCCCCTGTGGCTCTGGCACTGGACTGGGGAGCTCAGCTCCACCCTTTTCCCCTTCCGTGGTCCCCGCACAGCTCCCTGCCTGCTGCCACCCCGCTGTGCCCTCCTGCCCAGACACACCCCATGACACCTCTTCCTTCAGTCTTTATTGGTATAAAAGCCTTGAACCTCAATTATATCAAAAAATGGGAGGCCTGGTTTTACAGCAAGTGGCTCAAAATGGTCACATAAGGGTCATAAATAAATGGCTGCAGTAAAAAGGCTCCCAGGGAATTCCCTTTTGAACACTCAAGGAATAACTCCAGAGATAAAAGCCCCGTGGGGAGGCCAAGCCCAGCTCGGACCTGCCACAGCCCCTGGTGACATCCCCCGGGGTGATGTCCCTGGGGCAGGTCCCCACGGCGCTGTGCTCTTCTGCCCCGTGGTGCCAGGAGCTCCTCTCTCCGGCAGGGAAGGGCAGGGGGACAGGACACATTCAGGACGTCGGGAGAGAAGGCAGCAGCTCCCAGGGCGCAACGTGGGTTGGTCCTCCAAGCCGGAGCTGGCATTGTCCCCGCTCCTGGTTTCCTTGGGAAGCCCCGGCTGGACCGTGAGGCTGCCGAGTCCATTAAGGCACAACTCGAGGATCTGTAAACACTGGTGCCCACCCCGGGCAGGGTCTGAGGGTCTGGCCGGCAATTCAAGTAAGGGTGGAAGCGAGACCATGGCTCTCCAGCTGTGCCACCACCCAGCTGTGCCGCTCCCGGCCGGCCGCGGTGGCGGATGGAGCATCCTTGGTCACCTCCTGGCAGGGGGCGGCTTCAGGGCCACCTTGGGCGGGGGACACCGCTGAAAGGGTGGAAGGGACGGTGCCGGCGTGCCCTCGCCGTGGCTCGGCACTTTGCCCTTCAGCGCTGGCAGAGGTTTGCTGGGCGGCTTCGGCTTCGCCTGCCGGGAGGAGAGACCCGACTGCCTCACAGACTCCAGCAGGACCCGGAGCGGGACAGGAAGGGTCCCCCAGCCGGGATGTGCCCGCACAGGGGGGCTTTGGGAGGGGTGGTTACCTGCGGGGCCCATGCCGGAGGGGAGCGAGGCGGCCCCAGCGGGCCGGGGGCGGGTGGCTGCGGGGCCTGCTGGGGAGCGAGGCGGCCCCAGCGGGCCGGGGGCGGGTGGCTGCGGGGCCGGCGCGGGGCTGTGTGCCCGGGCCAGCACGGGGCTGTGTGCCCGGGCCCTCACAGGGCTCTGTGCCCGGGCCGTCACGGGGCTGTGTGCCCGGCCCCGCGGCGCTGCCGTGCTGCTGAGCAGGCTGGGCTGGCCGATGTCCCTGCGGGACAGCTGGCGGCGGCACGGCCGCGCCCGGCCGCCCTCCTGGAACAGCGGGTTGGCCAGGCCGGAGGGAGTCCCGCTGGAGCTCCTGTGGGACACAGGCACCATGTGGGGCTGCTCGGGGCGCCCGTGGGGCTCAGCCCCGAGCAGCGGGGGCGGGAGTTACCCTTTGTGGGAGCGCCGCGCCGCCCTGGCTCTGAGGAGCAGCAGGCCGCTGCCCAGCCCGGCGCCGGCCAGCGCCAGCACGGCCAGCCCGGCCGCCAGCGCCGCGCTGCCGCTGCCTGCGGGGACAAAACCGGGCGCTGGGGACGGAGCGGCACCCCCGGGCGGTGCCCGCCCCTCCCCGGGCTCCCCGCTCGGCGCCGTACCTGCGGCGATCCCTGAGATCTCCTGCTCGCAGTAGGGCGCGGCCCAGCCGGGCTCGCAGTGGCACTCGCGGCGGTGGTTGCACACCTGCGAGGAGCGGGCAGAGCGCGGTCAGGCCGGTCTGTGCCGCGGGCCCGGGAGCCCGGCGGGGCCCGGGAGCCCGGCGGGGCCGTCCCGCCGCCTACCCCGTGGTTGTTGCACTTGGCCGAGCAGTTCTTGTCGCCGTAGACCAGGAGGTTCTGGCAGCGCCCGGCGTAGCAGACCTGCGGGCAGGCAGCGGCGCTCTGAGGCTGCCCGGGGCCGGCGCTCGCCCTGCCCCGGCCCGGCCCGGCCCCGGCGCGGCTCTCACCATCTCCTCGCCGCACTTGGCGCCCGTGGGCACCAGCCGCAGCTCGGCCGCCTCGCCGGCGTCGCTGCCCGCGATCACCGCCTTGCACTTGAAGCGGCCGAAGTAGTAGCCGAAGGAGTAGTAGCCGCTGCCCAGGATGGGCTGGCTCTTGTCGCTCAGGCACAGCAGCGTGCCGCACTTGACATCCCTGCGGGACACAGCCGTGAGCGCCGGCGGGCGGGGCCCGGCCGCGCTGGGGCACCCACCGCCGCCCCCGTCCTTACTTGGGGCTGCAGGGCTGCTTGCCGTACTCGGTGAGGCAGTGCAGGTGGACGTGCTGCTCGCTGTTGTGCTTGAAGCAGACGTCGGGAGCCACCTGCGCCTCTGCGGGACGCGCGGAAAGGTCACACGGAGCCGGAGCCCGCTTGGGGATCAGCGGCTCGGGATGCAGGGAGGGAGCGCAGCCCGGGGGGCTCCGGGCACGGCCCGCAGCAGGTGGGGCAGGAGGACGGGCGGGGAGGGAGCCCTACCTGCGCCCCAGAGCGCCCGGCACTGCTCGCCGTGCGAAGGGCAGGCCCCGTTGTAGCAGTAGCCGCTGCCGTGCTGGCAGGAGATGCCGTTCTCCTGGAACACATCCTCGGGGCACTCGGCGCTGAGGCCGCTGCAGTGCTCGGCGAGGTCGCAGTCGTTCTTGCTGGCCCGGCAGAGCGTGCCTGCAGCCTTCACCTGCACGGAGAACCCGGGTGTCAGCACTGCCCGGATGCTCTCACTTCTGCCGGCACCACAGCACAGCAGCATCCCGCTCTGGGAATGTCCCCAGCAACCCCTGCATCCAGAGCTGACACTCTGCTACCGACTGAGCCGCTGCACAGCACAGACACTCCTCCAGGGCTCGCACCGGCTCTTCTCCTGCCCAAGAGCCTGCGGAGCTGCTCCCCGGTGGCGGCAGTACCTTGCAGTCCTGGCAGCATTCCCCTCGGGCACACTCTGCTCCCTCTCTCAGCTGGCACGTGGTGGCATTGCAGCAGCGGTCCGAGCACTCCTGCGAGACAGGGATGGGCTGAAACCCTCCTGGAAGCCCCTGAAGGACCCTTTCCTTCCTTTCCAGGAAGGGGACCAGTCTGTCATGTCACCATGTGCCCATAGCAGTGTAGCTGCCATGGGCTGAACCACGGGCCAAAAGCTCAACAACATCCCAGGTGGAGGCTGTTCCAGCTGCCTCTTTATCCCCATTACCAACCCCGAACCAAAGGACCAGAAAGGATTTTTTCAGAAGATGGAGCCTGAGCTGGTTCCCTTTGCACGTCTCCAGGAAGGAGAAAAGGTGAGGATTTCTGTGCTCAGTGGATCAGGGGAGCATTCCTTCAGGTGCCAGCACAGGGCTGTGACAAGGGATTTGTCCCAAAGGCAGTGTCTGTCTGTCTCAATTCCTCCCCACCCTGTGACATGCTGGTAGGGACGAGGAACAGCATGCCTGATGTCCCTCCTGGAGTGGGACATCTTTGGAGAACACGGGGGGATGTCCATCTTTCCTAGGCTGAAATCACACCCAGCTACACGAGGCGGGGCACACACGGATATCCCCCGCCAGTTATTTCTTGTCAGAAGCACCGGGAGCTGGACAGATCTGAGGCCCCTGCTGCCCGCCCTCTCTGCCAGCCCCCGGCAGAGCCTGCCCACCTGGGGCGTGCCGCAGTCGCACTGCTCTCCCCGCTCCACGAACTGGTTCCCGCACACCGGGCCCCCGTAGAGCTCGTCCGCCCGCGGCGCGTTCAGCAGGCAGCTGGTGCGCGGGTCCCCCAGGAACTGCCACATGTCCTGCTCGCTGCAGCGGCTGAAGAGCTTGGGGTAAACCAGCCTGCAGGGGCACGGAGCCATCGTCAGCACAGAGCCCGGGGCAGCGGGACGGACACCCGCTCACAGGCAGCTGCAGCTGTGGGAATCGGAGAAACAGAAACTTCCACAGACACGGAAGGGTTTCATCTGCAGCCTTGGGAGAAGCTTGGGTTGATGTAAAAATACAATACACAGGTATTAAGCAGAAAAATAATAAACGTATGTTCTATAGTTGTATAGAATATGCCTTAAGTAAGTGAGAAACTGCATTGATGAGATGGTGAAAGGTTTGTAATGTAGAGGTGTGGCTGTATGGAATAAATTGAGAGTTTAGAAGTTACAACAGAAGCATATGTGTTTAAGTGTGACAGAAGCCCACTGGGAAAAAGTATGCACAGTGAAGCAAAGGTTATAGGTTAGAAAAGCAAAATGAACCTTGTGGGATCTCTCCATGGGGTTGGAAAGTTCTGTATTGCCTTGTAGCAAAGAATTTGTGACAGCTCCGAGCTATTGCTGACTGCTTACTCCTCTAAAACCTCACAGCCTCTGAGACTGATGTTTATCTCAGCAATAAATGGTTCTTAGCCCAAAACTAGTCCCATCCCTTCATTACAAAGCGGTGACAACAATAAACAGTGAGGTGAGGTGGGGTGGGGTGGGTTGTCCACCCAGAGCTGACCATCTCCCTGGCTCCACCCCATCAGGACGCCCTGCCAGAGGACACCTCTGTGTGTTTGCTGCCCAGGGATGTCCCCTGCCTCCTTCACTCACCCAACGCTCCCTGCCATGACGCAGCCCCCGTCAGCTTTGGGGACAGGGCAGCGGCAGCCAGCGACGTCCTCGTCGTGGGACATGCCCAGGTTGTGCCCCATCTCGTGGGCCAAGGTGGACGCGGCGCCGATGGGGTTGGTGCTGTGATCCTGTGGGACAAGGAGCTCAGCAGGGGTTAAGTGCCCTTCTGGTTTCTCACAGCTTCTCCACGTGTCTCACTGCCATGCTCAGGTTAGGGACAAGCTGGACGTGGCCCCTCAAGACTCCCAGATTGGTCTCTCAGGGCTGTCAGTGAGCTCAGACAAAGTGGCTGCTCCAAAAACGACGCTTTGTGGTGGCTCTGGGAGGTCACACAGCCAAACCTCTCCTGCTCCTTGGGAGGAATGAGGAGCACAGCCAGTCCCAGCCACCTCATAGCCTCCTAAAATCCCAGCTCCTGTGTCCATGGAGCTTCTCTGGGAGGCTTTCCAGGTGCACCAAAGGTACCACAGGTACCCAGCTGGGTGTCCACTTCTCTCAGTCACTTAGGGGACGGAGATGCCAGGGCCCAAATCCAGCCTTGAGGCTGCAGAGGGGGACAGCTGGGGGCCAGAGGAGGAGGGGGTGGCTCTGGAGGACGTGGAGCAGGGAGGGCAGGGCACAGGACCCACCTGGTTGACGCCGCCCGAGTCCCTGGTGCACATCACCAGCTTCTTGGCCAGCCCCACGGTGTTGCCGTGGAAGTCAACACCCCTGTGGGATTGAGATGCCACAATGGCCACGTGCCCTGGGCGGTGGCAGGGCCAGGACAGGTGGCCCCCCTGTCCTTACGTGATCAGCTGGGCGTTGTCGTGGGGCTTCTTGCGCAGCAGCTCCGACTCCCGCCAGTGCAGGAAGTTGTCCAGTGTCACCTCGGGGTTGGGGCTGACTGTGATCTTGTCCCTGTGGTTCCACACCTCCAGGCCAATCAGGGCCACCCGCAGGCGAAGAGGCTGGTAGAGCTGGGGTGGGACATGGCCCAGGGGGAGCCTGGATTTGGGCTGCAGCAGCAGCAGGGAGGTCCCACCTGCCCCTGGGAGCTGCAGATGAGCCCAGGACACTCCTCACTGGGCAAAGTCAGCTCTGTGACCTCAGTAAATGACACAAGCTGGGGTGACCATGGACACAGGATTTCCCCCCAAACCTCTGGGCTCCCTCTTGGCTGGTGAAGGCTGGGATGTGGCTCCCACACTGCTAACCAGCCACTGGGGCTGAAGCAAAACCATCAGGAAACCCAGCATGGCCCAGTGCATCCCTCCCTTTGTCAGCAGCCACTCCAGCCTAGAGTGGCCATGGGAAGTGCTCCCAGGGGTTACAGGACAAAATTTCCCTCATGGACAGAGCCGGGCCACTCCTGCCCACACTGCACATGCAGCTGGCCGAGGGATGTGGTCACCCTGCAGCAGCCCCTGAGGGTCTGAGACTGGCTCCAGCTCCACCAGCCCACCCGTGCCAGGCTGTGTGCCACCTCCTCTGTGCCCACACCGGAGCTGGGGGGTGGCTCCAGAGCCTGGGCTCACCTTGTCCACGTGGTTCACGATTTCCTTCATGCGGTTCTGCACGGTGCGGAGGTCCTTGTGCTTCCTGAACTGTGGGAGGGACACAGAGACATCCCCAGGGTGGCTGTGAGCTCCTCACTGTGACAGCAAACCCCCAGGCACCAGCTCTCCCCGCTTTACCTCCTGGTTGTCTGCCACCAGCACCAGCTCCACGTACCGGGGACCCTTTTGTACCGGACCTGATTTCTGAAAGGGAAGAGGAAAGTGGGGCTCAGCATGCCAAGCCACCAGCTGACCCACATCCCGTGGGGTGTGTAGATCCTGGAGGACCTTCCAAGGTTAGCAGGTCTCCTAGCTCAGCTCTGGGATGTTGTTTTGCTGGGTATCAGACTTCTTGCAGCTTGCATGCTGGAAAACCCAAGCCTGCAGCTGGGATACCACAGAGCCCCTGGCAGGGAGGATGCTCCTGCTGACAGCGCAGGATCCCAAGGCCTGCTCCCACCGGAAACCCCCGACCCCCGGCTGGTGGGAGAGGGCACTCCCCCCTCCCCGGGACTTCACAGAGCGGGCTCAGGAGGGAGCAGCGATGCAGAACCATCCGTACCCAGCGGTGCAGCTTCATGGCTGCCGGGGTTTTGGGCTCGCGGTCGTAGCGCAGGGTGGCGCCGGGCTCCCGGCAGGTGCCGCGCTTGCCCCGCAGGTGAGCAGCCCGGTACACGGCGTGCCGGCCGGCCACGGCCCCCTCCAGCGGCTCCAGCACGAACGTGGTCCCATTCACGCGGAAAAACCCACTGGGGAGCGAGAGAGAGAGGGCAGGAGTCAGGCTGGGGGACAGGCAGGGCACGGACAGACCCGACAGCCACCGCTGGCAGTGCCCGTGGCAGGTGCTCCATCCCTGGGGCTGTTCAAGGCCAGGCTGGAGGAACCCAGGCTCTAGGAACCCTTCTCCAGCCAGAAGGTGTCCCTGGGACCTTCCATCCCAAACCATTCTGGGATTCTGTATAAATACAGCTGCTGGCACAGCACCCACGGCACGGGGAGCACCCAGTGCTTCGGGCAGCAGGGATGTCCCTGGCTCCAGCAGCCGATCCCTTAAGGATGGATCCAGCGAGGGCGCTGCTGCCTGGAGCTCCCGCGGTGTCAGGGCTCCACTCTCACCCCCCTGCCGTGAGTCAGCCCCCAAAAAGTGCCGCGAGCCTTTCCTGCCGGGCAGCCAGCCAGGGCCAGCGCCTCCAGCAGGAAGAGGGATGTCATCTTCCCTTCCGCAGGGAAAGCTGAGCTCTCACTCCATCCGCACGGCCGGGGCTCGGTCACTCCGGGTCACCGGGGCTCGGTCACTCCGGGTCACGGTGCCGAGGCTGGCAGCTGTCCCCAGCCAGGAGCGGGCTCCAGGGGCCCTACCTGAGGCCGCCGCAGGTGCTGATGCTCGCTGCCGAGTCGGGCTGTCCCCGCACGTGGCCCTGGTAGAAGCAGTGATCCTGCCGAGAGAGGGGGCAGAGCTGTGGGGCTGCCGGGCCCCGCGGGGTGGGAAGGCGGCTCCCCCCGCAGCCAGCCCGTACCTGGGTGTCCGGCTGCTCCGTGATCTCCGAGCCATCGGCAGAGTAGTGAGTCTCGGTGTAGTGCTGCCCCAGCAGGGCCCTGCGGGGTGGGCAGGGGGCATCAGCAGCTTTGGGGGGAGCGTGTGGGGACTGTGACACCCCCGGGTGGGCTTGGCAGGGAGGGAATAAAGTGCTCTGGGCTGAGGCTTTGGTCAGTGGGCAGTGACACCTTGGAGAAGGGATGCTCGGGGTGCCCACCTGCACTCACCTGTTCTTCTCCAGCCACAGGAGGTGCTCCCTGCCTTCAGCACGGATGCCGTAGAGGACGTGGCTTGGGTAGGTGCTCTGCATGAGAGAGAGGTGCCCTCAGACACTCAGCAGCAGCCGGAGCTGCTCCAGAGGGGGCCCTGTCCTGCCCAGGGGGCAGCAGGGTCTGTGTGTGCCCTGCTCAGCCTGGGGGCACGCAGCAAAGACACAGGAAACCAGAAGAGAAGGAAGAAAGCGTGTGGGCAGCAAGGCAAATCCCCGGCACATCCTGAGATGAGGAACAGGTCACCGCGAGGAGACGGAGTCAGCAGAGCCTGGTTTCCCGTGTCTGACACACGGCTGCAGATGGCCCTGCCACGGGCTGAGGTTTCCTACTCATCAGTCACAGAGCTCCTTTTTTGGGTCTGAGTTCAGCACTTACTCACCAGCTGAACCACAGAGCTCCCTGTGGCTCCTGTCAGCAGAGGCTTCTTCCTCCCTGCCTGATCTGACACGCCACATCGTTCAGGGAACTGCTTCCCTTGGCTCTCCTCGGCCTCCCAGGGCACATTTTAGTGGCACTGTGTCCCAAATCCTGGTAAGAGGGAGCCAGGGTGGCTGTGGCTCAGCCAGCTGAGCCCTGAACCCTCAGGATGGAGATGTTCCTACAGGAAAAGTGTTTCCCTCTGGGCTATCCCGTCATCTCCTCCTCTGGAGGCCCCATCCTGCTGGGGTCACTGGGATGGAGTCACGGTCCTGTGTCAGGCTGTGCCCTTGCCACGGGGGATCTGAGACCTCCCCTGAGGGCACATCCACCTCCCCTGAGGGCACATCCACCTCCCCTGAGGGCACATCCACCTCCCCTGAGGGCACATCCACCTCTCCTGAGGGCACATCCACCTCTCCTGAGGGCACATCCTCAGCCCTTGCCAAACCCAGGTGTGGAGAGAGCCCAGCCGAAGGCACCACAAACCTTTCCCATGGGGCCGGCATTCCTCAGGGATGAGGTGTGCTGCCTCTCCCGGGGAGGGTGACAGCGCTGGCTGTCATGCCATGGCTCAGCATTCCCAGGGGATGATCTGCACCCTGGAAGGAGCCAGGCTGAGCGGAAAGCCCTGCTGACTCAGTGCCAGCGGGGCCAGGTGAGAGGCTTTGCCTGTCACTCAGCTGCCCCCGTTCTCCCTGGTGTGCAGCTCCAGTGTGCTCGTGGGTCCCTGGAAAATTCTTCTCTTATGAACAGCGTCTCCCAACCCCTGCAGGCCAACAAAGCCATCCTTTGTTATTGTTGGCAAGGCCAAGGCCAGAAGAGGTCTCAAGGAATGGCAGGAAAGCGCTTGGGAGGGGGTGCTGGGTCAGGGAGCGTCTCTGCGAGACGGCCCCAGGGCAAGTTTAAAATAAAAAGTCCTGATAAAGCTGCTCTGAATCACCCCCTTCCTCATTAGCATGGGCTGTGCAAGGGCTCCAGATGGGAAGGCTTTGGGAGCAGCCCTGGAGCCCCGTGGCCGTGCTGAGCCAGCACAGCAGAGCCACAACCAAAGAGAAGGGAGAGCAGGGATTTCCTCCAGCTGCTCTCAGTGAGTGACCCAGAGACCCAGAGAGGATGGGGACGGGATGTCCCATCCCACCTGAGCTGAGGTGGGAAGAGCCAAGAGGCCTTGCACACTTTTCCAGAGCCCTTTCCATGGAGAGCCCGGGTGTGGCACTCTCCTGGGAAGGCTGGCACCCAGGAGATCCCGTGCTGCAGGACCCACGGCTCCACCCTGCCTGCAGGGATGAACTTTTGGGTTTTTAAGCAAAGCCAGAGGATAGCTGATCTGCCTCAACCCTCACCTGCTGGACCAATCCCACGTGTCCCAGCCCCAGAGCCAGCTCCTGGTGGCCTATGGCTGTCCTGGCTACAGGAGGAGCACACCCATCTCTGCCCCAGAGGGGCTTGGTGGTGGTCAAACCTTGCTGAGAGCTTCTTCCCCACCCAGATGACCAGGACAGGAGAGCAAGAGGCAGATGACCTCTCTTCAAAGGTGGTCAAACCTTGCTGAGAGCTTCTTCCCCACCCAGATGACCTCTCTCCAAGAGGCAGCAAAAAAAGGGCTTGGAGAGCAGGAGGCTCCCTCCCCTGAGCAAGGCAGGTTTGGGATGTCCAAGGACCACCCGAGCCAAGACCAAATGCAGGTGCCACCACCAGACAGCCCCCGAGGCAGCCCCGAGGCTCCCAGCTCGGGGCAGATGTCCTCTCCAGAGGGATCCCGAGGTGGGTGAGCTCCCCTTCCCGGCGGGATCGGCACCGAGCCCGGCACAGATGGCGTCTCTAAATAGCCCGGGGAATGTTTGTCTCGTGGACAAGTTTAGGTTTCTAGAGCAGGGAAAACAGATGCTTTCGGGGAGTGTTTTTGAAGCTAGCTTATCAGGAAGGGTTTGAATCACAGGGGAACGTGCTGTATGGCACTAGGGAATGCGTGTCCCCGGTCCCTCCATCCCTCCAGGCGCTAAAATTGGCGCTTTTTGGGGCTAGAAAAGGAATTAAAAAAAAAAAATTGGCTGAATTTCACTGTAAGGCAATGAGGAAAGTGACTTTGAGGTCAAGGCATCCTATGGACGTCAACATCAAGCACTCCAAACTCCTGACTCAAACCCCATTCCTTCCCCCAAATTGCCAGGTTTCCCAAGAAAAACAGCCCTGGTTTGCTTTCATGTGGATTTCTGCAACTTTCTGATTCTTATTTCTCCGTCCCAAAGGACAAAAAAAGCCCCAACTTCAGCAAACACAGCAAGAAAAGTGCTTACAGCTCCACGAGGCTCTGCAAACCCCTCCTTAAGGAAAGACCAGATGTCACAAGATCACGGCAGGGCTGCGAGAGGTGGCACCGCTGGGTCACGGTTCCAAAAAAAGCACTGGAGAAAGCAGCCCCACTCCCCAGGAGTGCACCCCGCTGTCTGCAGCTCCTAATTAGCCCCAAACCAGCCAGAAAAGCTGATCTGATCAACTGCTCCAGCATCTCCATCCTCTGGGGTGGCAGCAAGGCAAGGAATGGGCGGCACGTCGCTCTTTTGGTGCGGGGCTGAGGGGTCTGGTGCGGGGGTCCCGCTCTGAGCCCGGTGCTGGGGCAGGATCCCTGCTGGGTGCATCCCCCGGCAGATCCCAGGGAAGCGGCGAGGGCGGCTGTGCCGAGCTGGGACTCACCGGAGGGGCGGAGAGCTCCCGCTTGGCCCGGGGCACCGGCAGCTCCCGCGGCAGCACCGTCTCGTAGCTCTCCACGTGCGGCAGCTTCTGCTCCAGCCCGGCCGGGGAGCCTGCGGAACCGAGAGCTTTGAGACACGTACCCGGGAGCAACCGAGTCACAGAGCATCCCGAGCTGCCACAGGGATCATGGATCCAGCTCCCGGCCCCGCACAGACCCCCGACAACCCCACCCTGGGCTGGGCATCCCTGGAGCGGGGTCCAAGCTCTCCTGGAGCTCCGGCAGCCTCGGGGCCGTGCCCATTCCCTGGGGGAAGAACCTTTCCCTGATACCCACCCCAAACCCCCCCTCCCCGTCGGCACAGCGAGAGCAGCCGACGTGAAGGAGCCGGGACGAGCCCGAGGAGCTAATCCCGAGGTACCGGCTGGGAACGGAGCTCCCCGGCGGGCTCCGGGAGCCGCAGCCGCCCCAGCCCGGCCAATACGGAGCGCTCAGCATCCCCTGGGAGCGAGCAAGTCCCTCTGGGGCCAGACCCCCCGCGCCCCTGCTGCACGGAGAGGTTTTGCAGCTCCCCACGGCGATGGCACCGCGTGTGACTCGGCGTCTGGCGGCTGTGGGGGCTGCCGGGGAGAGCGGCTGGTGCCTGGCTGGCTCAGCCCCCTCCCAGCCTTCCTCGGATGTCGGAGCGGAGAATTCCTGCCATAAACGCTTGGCTTTTCCCGGGAGCTCCGGGACGGGCTGGGACGGGGCGGATGAGTCCCGGACCACCTCCCCGGCTGAGCCATCGCTTGTCCCCCTCCTCTCTCCTTCCCGAGGCACCGGCAGCATCCCCGTGGGAGCGAGCCCGGCCCCGGGCGTCCCTTCCCCATCACCCTCCCTCGGGAGGCGACAACCGAGCTGCCCCCCGAGACCCGCGGGGGGAAAGCATCCCCGCGAGCATCCCCGGGCCGTGCCGCCACCCCCGCCCCGCGGAGCGCCCGCCCGGGACCCCGGCTCACCGCGGGCCGGCGACGGGACCGGGCGGGGCGGGACCGGCGGGACGGGCCGCCCCCGGAGCGGGGAACGGGCACGCCGGGAACGGGAACGGGGCTCCGGGCGGCGGGACCGGCCAGGGGACACGGGGCACCGGGGAGGGAACGAGGGGGATCGGCGGGCGGCGTCCGTGGGGAAACGGGGACTGCCCACGGGGAATTGGAGGGAGGGCGGTGCGGGCATCACGGGGCTCTGCGAGCCGCGGGGCACGGGGGGCTGTCCCCGGGCAACCACGGGGGTCCGGGGGAATGGAGAAGGGGACACAGGGACACATGGAGGGGACGGGGGACACTGGGGAGGGGGCACTGGGGAGGGTCCACGGGCCACTGGAGCAGCTGGGGGCATCGGGGGGCGGTCCGTGGGGCATCAGGGGGGTCCGTGGGGCACTGGGGACTGTCCACGGGGCACTGAGGAGGGTCCTGGGGCATCGGGCAGGGGACACGGGGCATCGGGGGAGGGACCACGGGGCACTGGGAGCTGCCGTGGGGCACCTGGAGGGTCCTGGGCATTGGGCAGGGGGCACAGGGCATCAGGGGATGGTCCCTGGGGTGCACAGGGCATCAGGGGAGGTTTGCAGGACACCAGAGGGTGCCCGTGGGACACTGGGGACAGTCCAGGAGTGCTCTGTGGGGGATCGTGGCTGGCTGTCAGGCTCTGGGGAGGGTCCCTGGGGTGCTGGCTCAGTGGGGTGGTGGAGGATGCCCACAGGACACTGGGGTGGAGGGATGGTCCAGGTGGCACTGGGGACTGTGTGTATGGCCTTGGGGGCATGAAGGTGTCCCCCGGCCTGGTGGGACATCCTGGGGCTCTGCAGGGGCACTGTGGGGGCTGGACTGTCACAGGAAGCACTGGAGCTGGGATATCAAGGCAGATAAGCCAGGCACGTTTGTATTTCTGGGTGTTTCAGGCCAGGACCAACCAGGAAATGGAAATGGAAATGGTCACAGGCACGTGGGTGTGAACGGATTTGGGATTAGTCATCCACGGGTGCTCAGAAGTTTGCTGTTGATTTAAAAAATGAACTCTCCATGACTTCTAGTGGGACTCAGTGCTTGCTGGTGGTCCCCACCCTCTCCTGGGGTCTCTCTCCCTCTGGAGAGCTGGAGGAGCAGCTGTAGGCCATGGAGCACACAGAACCTGGCTCTTCCCTCCAGTGAGCTCCTGCAAAGGAGAAGTGAGGGAGAGGAAGGGCAGGAGCACTCAGTCCTGTGCCCACAGCCCTCTCACACGTGCCCAGGTTCCCTCTCCTGCCCCCAAGGCCTCTGTGTCCCTGGCCTTGGTTACCCCTTGTTCCTCAGAGACATTTCTCTTCCTCTATGTATCTACTCTCAAAGTGCCTCAGGCAATGTTTAGATTCCCTGGAACTCCTCTGCTTCAGGCTTGGGGGTGGAAAGGACTTAAAGGTCATCCCATGGCATGGGCAGGGACACCTTCCACTATCCCAGCTTGCTCCAAGGCTCCAAGCCCTGTCCTCGGACACTTCCAGGGATGGAGCATCCCCAATAATTTGCACCCTAAGTTCTGTTAGCAGACAAAACAACCCTGATATTTTTTGTCGTTGTCATTTAATTTATTTTACAACACACAAACACATCATTGTACAACACAGTAAAAAACAAAAAAAACAAAAACAAAAACAAAAACAAACAAACAAAAAAAAGCCAACAAAAGCCTGAAGCATTACAGACAAAAACAAAAACAAAAACAAAAAAAAAAAAAAAAAAAAAAGGCAACAAAAGCCTGAAGCATTACAGACATTACAGACCTCCCAGCAGAGGGAGGCTGCCCCGTGCATGGGCTGAGGCTCACTGGGCCAGGCGGGGCAGCAGCGGCGGCGCTCTCCGGCTGCGCTCGGCCGACATGCGCTCCAGGCGCTCCGTGTAGAACCCGTTGAAGTCCAGCCTGAGGGACAAAGTGAACAGAACACACCTGAGGCAGGGCAGGAGCGAGCAGGAGCCTCCCCCAGGACAGCCACAGCCAGCCCTGTCCCTGCATGGCATGGCTGTGCTGGGTGACACCTCGGTGCCCCTGCCTTGGCAGCGGGCTCTGACTGGGAAATGCATCAGGAATCGTCCCAAATGCATTGGGAAGGACCAAATGCTCACAGCTCTTCTCCACACCACACAGAGGTGTCTTGTGTGGACAAGGGTTGCTCAGTGTCTGCCCCTTCCCAGCACGAACTCTGGCACTGAGTCCCACACCAAATCCACCCAGCACCACAAAATCCTGAGGTTTCCATCCCCACCATCCCCTGGCTAACACCAGGATGCTTCCCACACATCCACGATTCACCAAGACCAGCAAGTGGGCAGAAGATGCTGAGCCACAAGTGACACTTGGAGAAGCCTCTCCAAAGCACTGCACATCAGGGACACCACAACCCCACCTCCCTGACAATCCAGAGTGATGCCACCCAGCCCTAAGCCTGCTGTGACCTTCCCATGGCAGATCCCACAGCAGCCACAGCTCGTGTGCCCTGGATCACTGAGCAGGCAGGCAGTGCAAGCCCATGAATCACACAAAAGTTCCTCTCTCCCTTTCTCAAATTAGGCTGCTCCAGTACCAACTGAATGGGCACAATATTTGAGTTTCATGTTGCTTAACAACCTCACACAAATGGCAACAAATTGTTCCTTGACATTTTCTGGTGCCTGCAGAAAACAGAGCCTCGACAGATGGAATTTATCTGTTGCTCTCTCCTGGCTGAAAAGCTTTACATTGCTTTCATCCTCGAGGAGTTGTACCAGGGAAACCTGACACTGAGGTGACGGCACTGAGCAAGTTTTGACTCAAACACAAGGCCAGGACTCCCTGCTTTGAGGACCTGCTCCATTTCTAAAGCTGCTTCATTCCCAGCTCAGTCACTTGCAAATTTTGCTTGGCTTCCCTTTCAGCTGTTTTGAGTTTCAAGTGATCCCTGATAACCATTTCTTCAGAATCTGTGTGGTGCTTCCTCAGCCTGTGCTTACGTGGCACTTTCTTGCTTTGTGGCTGCATTCAGTGGGGCTTGCACCACTTCACATCCTGGTGACCTACTCTGAGCTCAGCCTCCTCCACACTGGTAAAGGAAGGATGCCTGAAAACCACACTGATGTATAAGAATTCTAAGAATGGGGACTTAACTAATCCTGCTGACAAAGCCCTCTCCACTGTACTTCTTCTCACTCCTGAGATGTGTTGGAGTGACTGGAGAGTTCCTGCAGCTGCCAGCCCTCTGTCAGAACAGAGGTTTGGGTTGGATTTTAGGGAAAGGTTCTTCCCCCAGAGGTGCTGGGCACTGCCCAGGCTCCCCAGGGAACGGGCACAGCCCTGAGGCTGCCAGAGCTCCAGGAGGGTTTGGACACTGCTCCCAGGGTGGGGTTGTTGGGGGTCTGTGCAGGCACTGGATGATCCTTGCTGGGTCCCTTCCACCTCAGGAGATTTTCTCATTCTATGACACACCTGAGCAGGACTTGGGCACAGCAGACAGAGATCTGTCACCTGTGAGCTCTGAAGGAAACCCTCTGCATCTCCATCTCCTGTTGTTTGATGTCACAAATAAAATATCTCAGTACCACAAAATGAATAAATGTTAACCAGGATCAAATAAATGATGAGCAAGTACCAGAACTGTGAATTTTGTTATTTATCTGACATGTTGATGATCCTTGTTGGAAAGCAGTCCCATAAAAAGGTTATAAATTAGAAAAAAAAGTGGTATGTCTTACAAACTCTTCCTTCTAAACTCTCTCAAATATGTTATTTCAGATGGCAACTGTCTCCACTCTGCTTCTCAGGTTCCTGTTGCCATAGAGCCCAGGCCTGGAGCCAACAATCCCTCCAACCTGAATGGCAGCTAAATGTCACCTCTGGGCACTCCTGGTGGGGCTCCCACCCCTCAAACCAGCCCTGAGCAGCCTGTGGGATTGGAAAGGCAGGTCCCATGGGCTGCTCACACCCAGGGGTCCTGCTAAGGAAATGGGGACATCTGGGGTGACAGGGAAGGTCCAGCAGGTGCAATGTCTTGGTGAAGACTCAAGTGGTCCCAGAGAGTCCAGACCAGGGGGGGACTTGATGGTGATGACAGCCCTGGTGGCATAAGGACAGGGACATGGCAACCAAGGGAGGGCAAAGCAGCCAGGCCCTCCTCTGAGCCTCTGGGTGCAGCTGGGTCAGTGTCCCCAGCACAAACCATGGACAGCAGCACTGAATCATCTGCACCACCACCCTTCTCCTTTCCCCTGCAGCACGAAGTGCTGGCTGCAAAACCCAACCTCTCTGTACAAGAAGAACCAGCTGCAGAGGTTTCCCAGCTCAGGGGTCACCTGCTGGCCCCAGCTGTCCCCCAGTGGGGGCTGTGACACTGATGGAGCAGCTCCTGGCTGTGGCACCCTGGGCAGGACACAGAGCCAGGCTGTGGGGAGCAGCACCAGCCTGTCCCACTGTCCTGGCACGTGTGTGACATTGCCACCAGGACAGAGGAGGTGATTTGGTATTCAGCATGTGTTGGCCATTGTCCCACTGTCCTGGCACGTGTGTGACATTGCCACCAGGACATTTGGTTCTCAGCACTGTGTTGGCCAGGTCCCCTGTGCCCTGGGGTCATGGAGTGAGCTGCCATCAGGATCTCCTGGATGGAGCACCATGAACAAGCCCCTCTGTTGGAACTTGTACTGGAGATGGTAAAATTGTTTAAAAAAGGGTAGAGGAGAGCTGGAGCACTGAGGAGCAGGAAATGCTCCTGCCTGGGTGACTCAGCTGCCTGTGGCCCCAGTCCCTGAATCTAACCCGGGTCTGGGTGCTCCTGTGACACCCAGCAGTGATGGCAGCCAGGGAACAGGCAGAGCTGAACCCTGCCAGCCTTTCCTGCAGATGGATCCTGCCTGGAACCTGCAACAGCCTCATGATGATGAACTGGGACCTCCAGGCACATGAAGGGTGACATAAAATGTTGAGAAGCCACACCAGCCTTTCCCAAAAGGTCCTGCAGAGACCTGGCTGCCCTGGTTAGTCCTGAAAGGAACAACAACCACAGCCACACAGTTTTTTTGAGAAATTCCAAGATGAGAAGACCTCTGGTCACTTCAGAGATGGAGCCAGCCTGGGTTCTTAGGGCTGTGGAGAAGGGCTCCTCACCTACATTCCCATTCCAGGGGACTCAGCAGCACCCACAGGGGCAGCTCTGGTGGCTGGGAGCTGCTCCCCTGGCAGGGGATGGAAGCAGGAGGGCTCAGAACACCCAGCAGCCCTGGGGCACTGCCAGGGGCTCTGTAAACCTGGACAAGTGGCTGGACAGGAAGTTCCCAGAAGAAAGGGACAAGTGGAAGCACAGGAGGTCTCCTGTGGGAATATCTCACCTAACAAGTGTTTGCCAAGTACCAGGAATCCTGGCAGCCCTGTCAGATGCTGTCAGAAACAGCACCAGGAGGGGACAACAATCTCCTCAAAAAACATTTGTGAAACATTTCCTCTCTCTCTGCTTTCAGGTGCAGCACATCTCAACAGAGCTGAGAGGGTATCAGCCAGCCATAAATGTATCCAGTACAGATGGACAGGGAACAGAACTTCCAGGGGGTTTTTTTATGGAAAAAGCAACACAGTGGTTATAAACCCAGCAGCAAAACTTCCATCTGCTTTCTCTCTCCCCTCCCATCCTGTGCACCTGACTTTTATGTATTTCTGAAGGAATTTTGATTTCCAAGAAGCTGCTTATTTAAATAAATGCAATATGGGAACTTAAAATAGACACTTTATGATCAAACCTTTGTGTAATTTTCTCATCTTGGAATATATACCCTGGGTTTGGAAATTGGTTAATTCACTGTCTCCACAGTGAGACAATCTCCAGGAAAACTAGCACCACATTTACAATATTAATGGACAAATTTCACACAATTCAAAGGAATATGTTTTGGGTTTTCCTAAAGCCTAGGGTTAAATGAAAAGCAGGATGATCTGGGCTGGAAGGGACCTCAAAGCCCATCTCATTCCAACCCCCTGCCATGGGCAGGGACACCTTCCTCTAGCCCAGGCTGCTCAGAGCTCCTAAATAGACACATTTCTCAGCTATAATGAGCATTTCCCGAGCTGAATCTGGGACTCAGGGGAGGGGAAGTGGCAGCCAGAGAAGGCCTGGCTCACCTGTAGATGATGTTGAGCATGCTGTGCTCGCAGTCATTGGTGCTGTACACGCTCAGTTTGTCCAGCAGGTCCAGCAGATGTGTGGAGAAATTGCTGTCAAACTTGTTGATGGTGGCCTCAAAGCCAGATGTGAGGTGCAGGCTGTCAGCATGCTCTGCCAAAAGCTGCAAAGACACAGTGGCCCCATGTGTTTGCTGATCTGCACTTGCCAAAGGGCTGCAGTCATTCCCTCACTTCCCCAGCCCACCCAAAAACACTGCCATCAAGCTTCACAGCTGCTCAGCCTCTGAAATAAACCTTCCAAAGCCCTTGGTAGCTGAAAGCCCTGCTGTGCCCAGCCTGGGAGAAGCCCAGAGTAGATCCCAGCTGAGTTACCCACAGATATGTGCTGCCATTGCTCATTTTCAAGCAGGAGGAAAAGCCAGTGGGCAGAAAATGTGTGTTGCCTGAGACAGGCTGTGACCCTGGAGCTCTGTGACTGCAGTGTGTGCCAGAGGGGCTTCCAGAGGGACAGGAGGGTCTGCTAGCCACAGAGCAAACCCCCTGTGCACCCAGACAGAAATACAGACAAGACAGATCCCCTGGGTAAGAAAGCCACGGACTGCAAAGAGCCCCACTCACACTCTGGGAATGGTGAAGTGCTGGCATTTCAGAAAGCCTGGATGTGGCTCTGCACAGCTGAAAACACACGTGAAAACTCAAAAAAAACAGTGCAGGGACTGCTGTGGGAGACAAGGTCTTCAAAGCAGACTTTGGGAACTCCAACAGCACTCCACACTGCCCACAATTCCACAAAGATTCTGCTTTTGGGGCCAGGGCTGGTCTAGAAACCAGGAAGGGCTACCTGCAAGTGGCCACCCTGGCCAGAATGACCCACCTTGTTGGTCAGCTTCTTCTTGGCAGCCTCCTCAGCACGCTCCTCCTCGGTGGGAGGGCCCAGCATGGTGCCATGCTCCAGGGTGAGCCTCTCCATCTCACTGTCCAGCTTCATGCTCTGGGTGAACCTCTGCCAAGGGGACAGAGTTGGGGACATGGTTACAGCCTGTTTCTTCCACTGTGGCACAGCATGAGGCTCAGCTCTGCCCACCCCAACTCCCAGGAAAGCTAACTCTGAGTCTGAACTCAGCATGCTTGTCTGAGGCTGGAAATGGGGCTGTGTACTCTGTCCCCACCTGTCAGAGCTGGGGCAGTTCTCTTCTGTTCTTTGGGCAGTTTTCTTTATCTCTCCCACAGCCAACCCTCCCTCCAGGAGAGATCTTCTGTTCATGGGCCACTAATTATTAATTCTTTTCTGTCCATGGCCACTGAGTGTCCCTGCATGGCTGAGAAAATTCCATCATCCCATGGGGAGATGCTCTGCCCAGGGCAGGAGCCAAGCATTCCTACCTGGATACAATCTGAGCCTAGAACAGCACAGCCAGAGAGAGGGGGTTTACATTTTCCATTTCAAGGGAGGCTCCTGCCTTCCTTAGGAGACACCTGTCTTTTCAAACCAAGACAATGCTGGTACACAGATCCCCCAAAACCCACTGGAAAGTGAGTTTTAGAAAAGCTGTGGCCTCCCTGATGCTGGAATGCACCCCTCACCCTCTCTCCAGAGAGACAACTTACACCTCAAGAGAGGGAATTTGGTCCACATGAACCTTATCTCAACATGGACAAAGGAGGATTTTGTGGAATAAGAAGCCACAGAAACCACTTGGGAGAGGTGTGAGCAGTCAAGCCCTAAAGCTGCTGACAGAAGGAACAGAGGCAAGCCCACGTGGGGCTGGCACAGGGGCTGCCAGGGCTGGCAGTGCCACAGGGAGGCTGCACACACCTGCATGCAGTTGGTGAACATGACACACACAGACATCAGCTTGGAGAAGATCTTGAGCAGCTCTGGGTTGGTGAGCATGCAGTCCTTCAGGCAGTTGTCCAGGAAGCTCGTGTGGTGGCTCAGGACGTCGTCAATGTTGGATGCCTGTGACAGGACAGCCAACAATGACAAAACAAACCAGGGCTGCTGTGCTGCTCTGCCCCAGAGCTGCAGCCCAGCACCCTGCCTCTGACAGGGACCTCCCAGAGTGAGGAGCTCCTCGTGTAGAAACATCCTGAGATGGAGACTGCATCTGCACTGCTGCCTTCAGCAGCCCCTCACACGCTTCAAACCTTTGATTTGTCACATCACTGCCCACAAATCATGCTTGCTTTGAAGGGATGGAGTTATCTGCTTTATGAACTTGCATTTCCTTTGGTTTTAAATCTGCTTGTCATGGCCACTCCCACCTTCACAAGCTCAGTAAAGTCAGCGAAAAAAGAGGAAAAGAGAAAAACAAATAGAAGATTCTTAAATGTCAATCAACTTATCATTAAAACATACAGGCTATTCAGAAATATGCTTTAGAAGCCACTAGGGAACTGGGACATGCAGTGTTGGGAGGATTCTGTAAGATTTTTGCTCATCTCTGCCACTCCAACAGGCTGTTTCAGTCTTGAGTTTTAAATGATAGATTAAAACTCCCTCTCACTGCACAGTGCTGAAGCTCAGAACACAAATCAAGCTCAGGAAAGCACCACAGGACTAAAGTTGCCACAGCATCCACACTGCTCCAGCAGGACCAGTGCAGGAAACCCCTCCCACATTATTGGGATTTTGGAAGGAATTTTGAATGAGTTAGAGATCGGATTTGTGAGTTTTTAGATGATGTGGTTTATTTCTCTTACTTTCTGCACAGGTAGGAAGGATGAGTTTGGCTCCCATCTTTCTATCTTTATTGCATGGTTTATAAGGTTACAAGACCCCTAGTTACAAGACCTTTTCAGGATTTATTGGCCAATGAAACACTGCTAACAAGGATATTTAAGCTTTTGACCCAATCTTTAAATATTTCATCTTATGGACTTATGCTACAGTGTCAGCTTTCTTAGCCAGTCATGTTATGACACACAAACCTACAGTACTGCATTCTACACTTCTTGTTTACTCTTGTAACTACTTTTATTTTTTTCTATATCTTAAACTCTAAAACTCTAAACTTTCCTTTTCTCAGCTTAACATGATTCTGCTTTAAGCTATAAATCCACATTCTCACTTCTAGCACCTAAGTTTGGAAGCCTTTTCCAAGGTCTCAGATCAAATCCTGGGTTTAATTCTAAGCTTTGGCTTACAGGCCCAAAGTTCTGAGAATTCCCTGCATTTCAGATTCCAACATCACATCCCTTTAAGCTACTGCAGAACAGGGATAAATGCAGCTTTCTAATGCAATGAAGATGAAGATGAAGTTGTGAAGATGAAGATCCCAGCTACAATTTTAGAAAGAGAGCACCTTATCTTCAAGTGAAAATGCACATGAGAGGAGTGTGACAAATAAAATGCACCATGAGGCACTACATGAGATCAATGAGGATCATCCTTTTCCCCCCTAAAATACAAATTAAAGAAGAAAACAGGGACAGGATAACTTCAACAACAGCCTCCATGCAAGTCAAGTAAACTGAGTGATATATTTTGCAAATCTAAACTTGCATCAAAATTAGGAAATAAATACAATTCCCAGATTACCCAGGAGCTTGACATATGAACCCTTCTCATTCAGAAGTTCTTGCCAAGAACGTGCAGAGACACTCACAATCCTAGACCTGCTCCCTCCTGTGAATTCTCCAGGAAAAAAACATGACAGGGCACCAAAATCTTGGCTAGCTGACCCCAAAAACCTCCTGAGGGCACAGAACTAAGAACTAAGTCCGGATCAGAAGATGCTGAAGATCCACAAGGGCCATCAGACAGCTGCCAAGAAAGCTGATTGCAGGGGTGTTGGGTGGTTTGCTACCTCAGGGGAATGTTTTTCAGGGTGTAAGAGGAAAAAAATGCACAATCCAGAAGCGTCTGATCACAGGCTGGCTACCAGAGGGAATAATAATAATAATAATAATAATAATAATAATAATAATAATAGTAGTAGTGCCAGTCCTTGGCAGGTTAATGGAAGGGAAAGCACAGGCTCTACTTCCAGGAGCACTGCAACTCAGCCAAGGAATCAGCTGGAGATGCCTGCACTGGTTCATGATCTTTGCACTCTGTGATCTTTTCTGCACTATGATCTTTTCTCCTGTGTAGAATGTTGAGCAGAACCTGCCTTTACATAACAAGGAGCAGAGTGAGCTGGGCACAGACAGGGAGATGCAGCACAGGAAAGGGATGTATGACTAATCAAGCAGAAAGGTGGTGCAGAACAGCAGCACTCTGCAACGTGGCAGGAACAGCAGCTCCCAGATATTTAAATGCCTCCAAAAAAACCAACAGACAGCTGCAGCTACTGGAATTAGGCATTACATCTGTTAAGACTTCCATTCCAACTTCACTCACCAGCTTCAGGTTCTTCTCCAGAATGTGCCATGTTGGCTCCATCACCTCAAACATCATGTAATACTGGATATTCTGCACAAAATTCAGCATCCGCTGCCGCAGTGTGAAAGCACCAGCAAACCTAGGGGAGAAATCACACCCACACAGCTCAGAGCTAGCAAATGCCACGGAGAGCTATCACCAGCCTTGCACAGCCAAGCAGAGAGCTAAATATTCCTGTCCTAGCAAATGCCTTGCTGCAGTGTGAGAGGGATTATAGTCACTGCAAAGCATCTCTGATTATTTTCCATGGCTTTCCATCAATTAGTAGAGTCAGAGTTTTGAACCTGTCATAGGCTTTAAACATTTGCTCATATACAACTAAAATTTTGATATTAAATACTAAAGCAACTTTACAAACAACTATTGAGTGAAACCTAAAATGTCACAAATTGACATCTCTGAGCCTGTAAGACATTTCTAAGGATCTTTTCCAGCTCAGTATTGTCTGAGCTATGTCATGAGGTATCTAATAAGCAAGAAGGAGACCAAAAATTGAAAACAACAACAAAAAAAAAAGCTGTACCACTTAGCTGAATGCAGGGAGAATTGCTTGGCTGTCTTATTGCTGATCCAAACATTGCACAGCTGCCTTTCCACGTGCTTGCAGTAGAACATGTGTCTGAAAAGCATCTGGTACCTTGTCAGTGCTTTCCTGGAAAGAAAGGAGAAGCCCATCCAGATGAAGGCCTGCTCTGATTGACAGACCAAGCTGTGAGGGCCGAGGCTGCTCAGAGGTAAAGAGACTTTACACAAGATGTTCCTCACGCCTTCAGGCGCGCGCAGATCTGCGCTGAACCCAAGCAACAGAGCCACATTTGCAACCACCCCAAAGAATTCCTCTCCAAGGAGACCCTCCTCCATATTTCCTGCCAGTGGGTACATCACCAGCCTCCTTAATTCCCTCGAGCTCCAGGCAGGGGTCACTCACATGGGCTGGGAGGGAGGGTTCAGACATTGTGGTCTTGTACCCACCGCGCTAAAGCTGAGATGGTCACCCAAGAATTTTAGAATTCACCCAAGAATTTAGCCAGATTTTCCAAAAAAGGGGAGGAAAAGCTGTAATCAAGCTCCAGGCAGCATTACCCCACCAGCAATGCACTGTCACAAGCAGATGGGGCTGCTTATTTATAGCTCTGGGACTGGATTCAGGTCTGTGCTCAGACACTTCAGCGTAGGTGTCTGCAGAGCTCCAGTCGATACAGTTCAGGAAACCTTACCAAATCCTATTTTCACTTCCATAGCTACCACCAGAGCTAACACACTCCGTTGGGAAGGCAGAGACAAAATTCCAAAAGCATCGCGTTGTTAGGAAAGTCACAACGATTCAATGGCATTTTTAGAGGGGAAATTAAGGGAGGAGTTAATTGCTGGCGTTCAGCAATTTGAAATCTGCCACTCTGCTCACTCAATGTTGCTTGTCCCATTTGCTTGTGGCTCCAGGGAAAGAAGAAACTAAGTCCTGCAGAAAAATGGACCATTCGGTCCCTCACAACTCAGTTAAATGCAAAACAGCCTGTTACAGTAGCAACAGCCTGAATTCTTTGAGTCTGCAAGCAGAGATACCAGAAAGTGTGTTTTCATCTGCTCTTCAGCTTTGAGGAGTGTTTGATTCTTGCATGGAGGCCTCTTGTGAGAGCACATGCTTGTTTTTCCCTCCCTCACCTGTTTATGATGAGGGACAGAGGCCACTTCACAATGTAGTCGAAGGAAAAGGCCTCCAGGCCACTGAGGGTGAGCTCTGTGGGCTCTGCACTGATGATGGCCTTCTCCTGCTTTGTTTCTATGGCCAACACCCTCAGGAGCTGTGTGATGAGGTCATGGGGCATCAAGTCAATCTGTAAGGGAAGAGCAGGAAAAAAATGGAGCCACAGGACACCCACAGCTGCTGTGGAACAACAGCAAGGTGCCCAAGGTCAGAGTCACTCTCCAGTTGTCACACCAACCAAGGAAGCAGCAGGTTCTCACAGACACACAGATCTCCCAGGCCTTCTGCTCAAAGTCAATTTATCTTCTGCTTCCACCCCTTCTCACCTTTAAATCATCCTTGAAGGGATCAGTGTTGGCTGTGCTCATCCTCAGGGCTAATTCCAGCAGAGCCTCCAGCCTTGTTGTTATGATGTCATCCACAGGCTTCTTAAGTTCCTCCTCTGTCAGATCCATGAAGTGAACAAAAAAGTCCCCTTGATCCATCAGGAAATAGTGTTTTATAGATCTGCTCAAGAAAATGAAGGGACAATTGATGACTTTTCTTAAAGCCCAGGTTAATCCAGATCAAACCTAAAGGAACAAATGCAATCAATTCAATGAGCCTGTGGGGTTTGGTCACAAAATGTTTCTCTTTCTGGAGAGCACACAGCCATCAATAACCAGTTTGGAGACTAATCTTTCATGGATGTCTCCTCATCCCTACCTCCTCAGTCAGGACACTTCTGTGCAGTCAGATCAAGGCTGCTGCTGTTTTTTTGGGGTTTTTTGCATAAAAAATGAAAAAAAACCCCAAACCTAGGTGTACTGGGTGCAGGCTCCTACTCCTGTCCTGAACAACTCCCAGATCTGCTCCAGCCAAGGGGCAGCTGCCAATTCTGAGCAGAATCCTGCACTCCCCTCAATGAACAAATATCTGTGCTGATTTTTTAAAATGCAGCAGATTTTGCTGTAACAGGACACATGAACTTTGATTTTCACCTGGCACCAGGGAGAGTTACTATGGAGGGCATGGAGCTTGGAAGCAGCTCTGAGGTGAGCCAGAGGATGAACCAAGTGCCTGGCCACAGATCACTCGTGATAACTGCAGGCTTTGGAGCAAAAATAGGAGCACAGCCATAACACAGTGTGGCTCCAGACTCCTGATCTGAGCTAGACAAAGCCCTGACACAGCTTTGGCAACAGCCTTCCAAGGAAGCTGGACCAGAGACACCCAGACATCTTTCCCACTCAACATTTCTATCATTTTAGACTTTTTTTTTTTCCCTCTTCAGGGAAAAAAAATTCCAACTCTTATTTTTTAGGTCAACCTTTCTAAATGGAAATAGAGAGAACACCTTGGTAATATCCCAAGAGAACAGAGCTAACTTCAAAAATTTATGTCCCTTAGCAGAACCAATCTATTTATCATGCATTTAGTAAAATAAATCCAACCTTAGGTGAGCCACCAGCTCTTTCTCCTCCATCAGGAAGTCCAGAAGAACTTTGCTGGCATAGTTATATGCTTTTTCTATTTGTTCCACATAGGCTCTCTCCTTTAAAGTGTAGATGACCTCTTTGGCCACAGGGCAGGTGACATCTCGCCCACATTCCCGCACAACATTTAAATATTTCCCTGAAATTAGAAAGAAAGAATGTCTCATATTCATAGCTGCTGTATAGCCAACAGGGAAACTTCTACACCAAGAAGGAAGATCTACAAGAGGAAGATGTGCTGAGAAATGTTTACACTATGTTGTGCTCAAAGCTGGAAAAGATTTAGGCACCTTTCAAAAGATGGTACAGAATTTTAAAACAGGCACCTGGTATCACATTTAAGACTCAGAAGTGGTTTGGTTTCCCACTGGTGACAAAACATCTCTGCAGGTGGCCTGAAACTCTTTTTCTGAAGTCACTTTTGGAGAGCTTTGTACAAGGGTAAGAGGCTGAATGCTTAAAGTAACACTCAGGTAGTCAAACCTCAGCTGCCCAGCTTCATCCAGCTCGAAAACCTACCCACAAAACAGCAGTGAGACAGACAGCTCCCCTTGCTGCTGGGCTCCTGTGTTGTTTTATTTAAAGGGTTTGGGCTTCTTTTAAAATCTGACTCTTGTTTTGCTCTCAATTCAGCTGGACAACCCCCTAAAGTGGCAAGGCAAGGTGACATTTCCTTTCTCTTCACACAAGACCAGCTTGTCTCAGGGTTCCTGTCACAGCACAAGTACCTACCTGTGCTCAGGATTTTGTCAGCCATTTTCTGCAAGAAGGAGGGAATCTGCTGCTGGACAACAGTGTACCTCTGATCCCAGTACTTGTCATTATAGTCCTCCTGAATCTTCTCCTTCTGCAGCTCATGCTCCTCCACCATGAACTCACTGAACAGTTAAAGCAGATGTTTAGGGGCAGGAAGTGGTACAATGAGGATTACTGGTTTTGACCTGCAAACTGGTAATGTGATCTATCAGAAATAAGGTCTCATGAGGACAAATCCTATCAAGAACTGAAATTAGTCTGTTTGTGAAGCAAGAGGAAAAGCACTATGCAGCCTCTCTGATGATCTGCCATGAGAAACAGAATTTTACAGGGTTCATAAACCAAGGCTAAACATTATCTGTTTGTCAGTGCAGGGGTGAGGAAACAGGCCTTTGTTACCAGCAGAAAGGCATTAATTTCAGCTATTTTACCTTCAGCTTTGCCCCCACCTTAGGATTCTGAAAATGTGGGAAATAGAAATGCTGCATAAACTATGAAATACAGCAAAATGCTTCAAATGACTCTACAAAAGCCAAAAAACTTACAAGGGGGTTGTTTCAGGCCCCCAGGAGACACAGACTTGACAAAGCAGTGTTTCTGAAGTTTTGCATTTCATTTTTACTGCTTAACTGTTCTTTACCTGTATGGATCATTAATGATGCCTCTATATATCCACTTTTCCAGGATTTCAAAGTAAGGCACGCTGGCCGCCTTGGTTAAATACAGGCACAGCTCCTGGGCCTGGCTGTCCCCTGTGTAATTGAAAGTCTTGTCATGGAGCAAGCTCAGGGTTGATCCTCCCATACACTCACCCTTATCCACAGAAGTAGCTGGAATTAAAAAAAAAAAAAAAAAAAAAACCACCCACAACAATATGAGACATTTACATCTTGAAACAAAACCCAAAGTGGTCCCCAGATTGGCCATGTCCCCCTGAGCTGCCTGTGTAGCTGTAAGCAAGGGGCTGGACTAGGAAATTCCAGGGATTGTACCCACACAGAGCTGGAGAGGAGTCTGAAAAGGAGCTGAGGAGAGGCAGCAGTGTGGATACAGCTGATGGGAAGGGCAAGGGCTGTGCAGGCAAAAGGACTGAGGTGCCTCCTGACAGCTCCAAAGGCACATTCAGCCCTAGAGCCTGAGTGCTCTTCTCCAGAAGTGCAGTGCCCTCACAAGTACAATTCCCCTGGGTTTTCTTATTTAATGAAGCAGGAAATCAAAATGAGACATGCCCTGCCTGCTTTACTGTAAGGACTGTATTTTGGACATTTACCCAGTGAAGACAGAATCTCCAGGGTCCTCATTGTGGGCTGGATGTAAAACCACAGCTTCTGCAGTGACAGAAGGCCCTGCCTCTGAAGATGCTCCAGCTGGGTAATTAATATCATGTATTCCTTGATTAGAGTCCGCATGGCTGCAGCCAGAGCATGATTCACCTGTCCATACTCAAAGGAGGACTTCTCCTCTATAAACCTGTAAAAAGCAAAATGAAAACTCTGTCAGGCAGTGCAACTTGTGTGATTTTCAGGAAGTTCTGCCTTGAGGACACTGTGCAGGCACACCAGCAGATCCCATGCTGGGAAGCACACCAGTCCCTCTCCCTTGTTTCCCATCCCACACTTCCTAGAAGGGAAAGCTGTGGGAAGATGTTTCCTCTCCAGCCACAAGGGAACTAGAGCCATTTGTAAAAGCACTGTGTAGAAAGTGGAAGCAGCACACAAAGATTCTCTCAGTCCTGGATGCCCAGAGAGGAGCAAAAAGCAGGAAATATGGAGAATTTCACAGCAGAATGGGAAGAGAAGGCAGAATAGGCAGATATACCATAACTGCATTTTACCTGAAGTTACCAAGGCCAAGACTGGAAAGAACAAAGCTGTGTGAATGAAAAAGTGAACTGGCAGCACAGAGGAAAAGCCAGCAAAGCTAAAACTGACCCAAATAAATTGTCACTCATTGTACAGCCCTGTTATAAGAATGTGCCCACTGTTGACAGAGTGACAAAACTATCCTTTGTCCCCTTAAAAAGGAACTAAGCCCAGAAGTTTCTCTCCTCAATTAGGTTAAAAGGTCTCTCATAGGACCTGGGGGACTTGACCTCAAGGATAGCTAACTGGACAGGAGCCAAAAAGTCCTGCCTGAGCAATTTACTAGAAAAAGAAGATAACAAAGAAACAAATGGGTTTTGTGAGGTGTTTTACCAGGGACAAGGACTCTTGCACCTGCCTCGGTGATTCTCTGTAAAGAGTTTTGTTATTTTGCTTTTATTAAAACTTTTTTGTTTCCAACACTACCACAGAAGCCATCCTGCTGATTTTATGCATTCTAAGGTAGCTGAGCTATCTTGGGTGAGGAGTACACCTCCAAGAGCTTATGAGACCTGGCTTGAGGAGACTCCTATTTCATCCCATAGCTTAAATGAAGCACGGCAGTTAACACCTGCACAATGGCAGATTCTCTATTCTCACAGGAGAGCCTCCTCCCCTTACAAAACCAGCTCAGTACCTGGTGACAGCAGAGTAACTGGCTGCCACAGGAAGAATCCTGGTCACCAACTCCTTGATGGACAAGTCCAGGTTTGGATCGAGGGAGAAGGCTCTGTTCTGCCTGCCCACCAGGGCCTGAGCTGTGATGTACCTTCCATCCACGCCAATCAGCACGTACAGCAAGTCCTCCACAATCATGGATTCCTGGGAGGCCAGGGGCAAAGTGCCTGTTCCCAAAGAGGAGACAAAAAAAGGACACGTTGTGCCATCATCCACCTGCTTCAGTCTCGTACTTTGCTTTCCTGGAGAACAGAATCCTTTGCTCATTCCTACCCAAATCCAGCAGGCAGGATCAGACATCCAACACCTGTGGCCAAGAGAACAGCAGCCACAGCTCCTGCTGCTGATCCTGCCACCCAAAGGGTCCAGCTACTTCCAACACCAACAACTTCCCCAACCTCCCTGCCACCAAAACGTTCAAATACCCAGAAAACAGCCCAAAGGAAAAAAAAAGTGCTAAGTTTTGCTGAGCGTGAACATATGAACAGCATTTCTGAATGAGAACAAAACACCACAAATTAATGCAATTTTCCCTGTGTTTCACCTACCTATTGGTACTGTTGTGTCAGTGCTTAGACTGGTGCCAATTAAGAAATCCCCAATAAGTGCAGGTCTCTCATACACCCAGGATGGAAATACTGGAATGGGCTGACCAGAATTCTTCTTGTTCTGCTTATCCCGGAGGATTTTTCGTGTAAGCTCAAGTGGCTGTTGGAGAAAGAGAGAGAGGGAAAGAAAGGAAAAAACCAGGAGACTTTCAGAAGTCAGTCCAAGAAATGTTTAATTTCAAGGAGAAATTGACTGCAAACCAATTGATGGGCTTGAGAACAGAAAGCAGAATAGCTGGTGTTTCAGTAGCATGGTGTAGGGTTTAATTTCCCAGTCTATTTCTCCCACTGCTGCAAAAAATACACATTTTTAAATATATTTGATCTTTTTATGTGGGAATACATCAAATAATGCCTTTCTGCATCTGTCCCCTCTGGCCTGGGTGCTGGGGCACACCCAGGGAAGCAGAATGGGGACATGCACAACCAGCAGGCAGAGGCTGCTGGTTTGGAGAGAGCACCACATGAAAGCAGCAAACTCCTTCCAGAAGCACCAGCATCCTGTTCCAGGGGCACTGAACACCTCTGAACTCAATGCCAAATGCAACCCAGACAAATCCACCCACAGAGAGCTGGAAAATGCTGGAGTTTTTTGCTCTGAGTGGGAGTTGGCGAAGGAAGTGAGCTCTTGAAGACTGAAAGACTTCCCACCCCCAGCTCTGACACTAAAATAAATGGAGTGCAAGAGCAATCATCAGCTGGGGAAGCTTGTGAGATGCACAACCTACATGAACATTTGGAGCCCCGAGTGCACAAACCCAGGGCTGGTGAAGGCCATTTCTGAAACTCCACAGATGTGTCTGTGTGAAAAGGGATATGCACAGGCTCATTTTACTTTCTTATTTACATCATGTGTGGGTGATCTGCTGAAAGGACCTCGATTTCCTCTGCTCCCCTAACAGAACTGGGACTTTCATGTGGAGAAATAGGAAGCACCAAGCAAGATGCCAGCAATTCAAAGGATGGCTAAACCCCACATGAAACTGCAAACCTCAGTTGGTTGTATGAACATGTTCTGCTTGGGAGAAGGGCAGCCACCAGTAGGTCTTCCCAAATGGCAGGCAGGAAAAATTTCTTCACTGAGAGAGTGGTTAATCATTGGAACAAGCTCCCCAGGGAAATGGTGGTGTCACCACCTCTGGAAGTGTTCAAAACACAAGCAGAAATGGCAGCTGGGGACATGGTTTAGAGGGCATGGTGATATTCAGTCCAGGGTTAGACTTGAAGACTCTGATTTTATTTTATAACACAAGGCACTATATTTATTCTGTATGTTTATTTTATGTCTATTCTATAACAAGGGCACTTCTGTTGCAGTTTAACCAGCTCTAGTGTGACTTTGTTAACTGGCAGAGGTGAAAAAAAGTCACCATTTTGGCTATAAAGGACTCATCCACCTGAAAGGGAACACTTAACCTCCCCACTTCGATGAATCCTGGACTAAAACTGGTCCAAGCAGCCACTCCAGTCCCTGCATGATCTCTCTGTCAGTGCCAAGCAATCCCAGAGCAGATGGCACAGCACTTGTGGCACTGGTGGCAAAGCACATGTCTCAGGGGCATGAATCACCTTCTCCCTGCAACTCGAAATTCAGGTCACTGTCACTACAGGCTTCAACAACAGCCTGGAGAAAACTCCCAGGGCTGGGAGCACGGCCCTCAGGTGGCACCCCAACACCCCTGGCACAGGGTGGCAGCTTACACTGCCAGGCTCAGGAACCTGCAGCTGACATCCTGAGCAATGGCAGTGCCAACATCCACAGAGGGGGATGAAGGGCTGGTCCCTGAGCTCCACAAACACCTGCAGCTCCAGCTGTGACCCTCACAGACAGGAGATCTGGGCACAGGAACACTTCCAAGGAATGTCCTCCTGTCCCAGCCCTCACTGACTAACAGGCCTGAGCACCAGCCCATCAGCTGCAGCTCTTTAAGTCTGAAGAGACTGCAAATGGAGCAGCAGGAAGCACAAATCTTGGCTTGTGATGGCATTTTAATTCCTCTGGCTGTGAATTGCACATCCCAGGGAATGGCACTTCCAGGTCTTTCCTCTTTTAGCAAGTTCACACATAAATCCTGGTAAGAAGATCAGTTATCTCACTGGAAATTCATCTTCCCTTCATGATCTAAATCACCCACTTGACTCAGATTGTCTGTGAAGGATCTGCATGAGTCAGGCCCAGAGTCTGTGCAGTATCTCAGTGGATGTGGGACAAGGCTGATCCCACCACTGCTGACAGGGTGAGGGGTTGGACCTTTTGTTTAGGATCTGACTTCTCCTCCACCATCACATCCATGTAGAGCCCTTCAAGCCCAGACACACAAAGCATGGGAGGTCCATCCCTCTTTCCACTGAGGGCATGAAGTGATCTGAGGCTTGTCCCCTGTTAGATTTTGCTGACCAGACATGAGGAGGCACCATGGACCTCTGAGCATCTTCTCCTCTTTTCCCTCTGTCCAAAGAACTCTCTATAAACTGTTGCCCCTCTGCCTTCTGCAGCTAAAACATCCTTATCCTGATGGGTCAACCATCAGTTTTTCACTGTATTTCTTTCCTTCCCTGTCCTGTTTGGCAGCTCAAGCCACCACAGTACAAATTTTTATACAAATAATGACAGGAAACAGAATTTGGGATTTAAGTAATAACCTTTTGCACTCTGACCTCACAATTTACTGCTGCTAATGAAATGTTTAACTGTTTGCTAAGCCCGTGTCTCCAGCTGGTTTTCCTCTTCCTTTCTGTCTTTTCCATGATGCCAGGTTGCTCCAAACTCTGGCCTTGGACTCTTCCAGGGATGGAGCAGCCACAGCTGCTCTGGGCAGCCTGTGCCAGGCTCCTCACAGGGAAGAATTTAACTGTGAATTTAACCTCAGAATAACCTCAAAGAGTGCAACCTTAACTAACATAAATAGAAAAAGGCCACTTTTACTGAGAACAGCACCAAGATTTAATATTGTCTGCCTAAGAAAAGGGAAGATTTTGTGCCCAGAGCTTGGGAAGGAAGAGCTTTGTACCTGCTGTGCACTGGAGTTGGCTGTGACAGTGCCCAGCTGCTTGCGCAGCTCCTCCAGCTCCTGCAGAGACATCTTGGAAGTGGAGCAGGGGATGGAAAAATTCGTGCTGCTGCTGGTGGCTGTGTTTGCTGCGAGTTCTGCTCTTTCTTTTGCATTTTGTTGCAGGTAGTGGAGTGTCTGTACATAGAGAAACAAAGAAAAGGTTTTGTGAATGCTGGGCAGCACAATCCAAAGCAAGAAACACATGACCATGTACTGAATCTAACCACAGATTTGTCTGTCCCAGTTTTCCATGTCTCAGTGAATTATATCAAGAGGAGCATAACCCTCAGTAGGGCTTTAATAACTCAGTGAAAGCTAGAACTGGTTAGTTGTGGATTTCTACAGATTTCACTGAACTTTACCATCAGCTGTGCTTGAAATCAATGCATTGTTGCTACACTTCAACATCCAGTTCTAAAGGAGGAACCAACCTCTTTGTCTTCAGTGAGTTTGGACAGCAGATAAACTAAAGAATCCAGATGTCTTGTGTTTTTAGACTTCAGCTCATCATACTTCTTTAAAAAATCTTCAGGAGTTCGAGAAAACTCTGCTATTTTCACCTGTAAAACACAACGTTTATATTAAATGGACCTGCAATTAAAATGAAATGGAATTAGAGCAACCACACAGCTCAGGCTACAAAAATGCCAAGTTTCAGACAGAGTTAGAGACTTCCTAGCACCTAGAGCTTGACTGGTGGATCCCTTTTAAAAATGAAAACGAAAAGCAGCCTTATAGCCATAAAAGTTACATGAGTTATATAGCTATAAAAGTATGTGAGTCTGGTCATGAATGCCAGGCTTTAATCTCTAAAATTTGGGTGATATTCAGAAGAAAAAAGTCAGTTGTTAGTCATATAGTTGCATTTTATATAATTTTCATTTCATCATGTATAGCAGAAGAGCAACCCAAATGTAGGGAATAATGTGCTCTGACCCCAAGATTTCAAAAGGCTGAACAAATGTTTTATTAAGCTATACTATATTATATTAATACTGTACTATAAGAGATACTAAAGAAAAAACTGTGACTGTCTGACACAGTCAGGACACAGCTTTGACCCAACTGGCCAAGGAATCCAAAAAACCTTCACTAGTGCCTCATTACCAAATCACTTTGGGTAAACAATCTCCATAACACATCCCACATGTGCAACAACAGGAGCAGTGAATAGAGATAAGAATTGTTTTCTCTTCTTCTCTGAGCTTCTCACTGCATTTCCCAGGAAAAATCCTGGCAGAGAGAATTATGTCTCTCTCTGTTCAGAGAATGTGAATACCACAATCATGGAATCAAGGGAAGGTTTGGGTGGGAAGGGAACTTCAAGGTGATCTTGTTCCATGGGCAGGGACACTTTCCTCTATCAAGCCCTGTCCAACCTGACCGTGGACACTTCCAAGGATCCAGGGCCAGCCACAGCTTCCCTGGGCACCCTCCCAGGAAACAACCCCACAAAACAACCTCCTTCTTTGAACTTTCCCACACCCCAGCCCTAACCTTCAAGCATTCCCCCTTTTCCCCCCCTGCCCTCCCACTTCACACCCAGAACCACCCGACCAGCCCCTCTTTTTCCCGTTTTCCCCTGACGGACACCCAGAGGAGGAGCTGCTGCTGGCAGGAGGAGGGGGCAGGACCTTGGCACTGTGGGCAGAGACGTTGGTGGTGACGTAGGGCGTGCGGTTCTTCTGCAGCAGCTCGATGTAGACCTCGGCGCCCTCGCCGCCGTGCACGCGCAGCAGGCTCAGCAGCTCGTTCACGTCGTGGTGGATGCGGAACTCGCTCATGCTCCCTGCTCCTGCCACCACCCTGGGACACGGGAACCCGGGGTTATCCCAGGGGAAACAGCCCCACCAGGGGAAACAGCCCTGCCAGGGAAAACAGCCCTGCCAGGGTGGATGCGGAACTCGCTCATGCTCCCTGGTCCTGCCACCACCCTGGGACACGGGAACCTGGGGTTATCCCAGGGGAAACAGCCCCACCAGGGGAAACAGCCCTGCCAGGGAAAACAGCCCTGCCAGGGGAAACAGCCCTGCCAGGGAAAACAGCCCTGCCAGGGGAAACAGCCCCACCAGGGAAAGCAGCCCCAGCACGGAGGGGCTTCTGGGGTGTGGAGGTGTTTGGGTGGGACAAAGGGGGACCTCGGCGCCCTCGCCGCCGTGCACGCGCAGCAGGCTCAGCAGCTCGTTCACGTCGTGGTGGATGCGGAACTCGCTCATGCTCCCTGCTCCTGCCACCACCCTGGGACACGGGAACCCGGGGTTATCCCAGGGAAAACAGCCCTGCCAGGGAAAACAGCCCTGCCAGGGAAAACAGCCCCGCCAGGGGAAACAGCCCCGCCAGGGAAAGCAGCCCCGGCACGGAGGGGCTTCTGGGGTGTGGAGGTGTTTGGGTGGGACAAAGGGGGAGGAAGCAAAGCAAGCAGGGATATTCCTTGTAGGGTTTGGGTTGGAAGGGACTCAAAGCCTGTCTCACCCTGGTGTCTCAGGGTTTAGCTTTTGTGTTTTTCAGGTTCTGTGCTGATTTGGTGTGTGGGTCTGAGCTTCACATGAAGGGATGGTGAGCTCTCTGCACAGAGCAGGGAGACAAAACAATTCGTGCTCTAGCTGGGGACCAATGACAACCACTCAAATTTCAGGCCCAAGATGATAAACAACAGTGAATTGAAGAAGAAAAACAAGCAGGATGGGACTGCATGGGCTAAAGCTGTAATTGGACAATTAACTCCAATATGCAAATGGAGCAGAACTGATCACCTTCACTATCCCAGGCTGCTCCAAGCCCCATCCAACCCAGCCTTGGGCACTTCCAGGGATCCAGGGGCAGCCACAGCTGCTCTGGGCTGCTGCAGCTGACACAGCTCCAGCCAGGAAAACTAAGCCTGGGGAAGAATCTAAGTCAGGGTTGGCCAGCAGAGGATTTTTTAATCTCAGAAGAAATGCCGGAAGCACTGCTTGGTGTCCTGACAGGCTGTTTCTGAAATCACCACAAAGCAGTTTTCCCCAAGTTTAGGGGTCTTCCTATTCCACTGCCCACTTTACTACCTTCACTCAAACCCTGCAGAGTTCTTAAAGAATAACTTTAATACTGACACAGAACCCTGAGGGGAGCTCAGCAGGTCTGAGAGCCTGCTGCTCAAAGCACCAAGGCTGTGGGGTCAGTCCTGGAAAGGGCCATTCACTGAGGAGCTGGATTTGGTGATCCTTGTGGGTCCCTTCCAGCTCAGAACATCCTGTGATTCTGGAAATCAGAAGACCCCGAGTCAGGAATGATGGACATAAATGAGGAGCTTCATGTTGTGAAAAATGCATATTTTATGATTGGCTTTTCCCAAGTATTAAAATGAATCTTGTATTATGCTAGAAAGTTATGTGTCAAATTTTATTATTCTAATTATATTACTATTTTTATAACCATTAAACTTTTAAAATTTCAAAACCAACTGACTGGCGTTTCTCACAGTGTGACACCCTGCTCAGACACAACCCAGACCCACGAACCCAGACCCACGCATCGAGCACAGGAACGCACTTTTGTTTTCCCAGGATCATGGAATCGGGCTGGACGGGATCCCTGCAAGCCTTGGCCCAGCTCTCCACTTAGAACTGGCTCACTTTGGATCACGCCGGTGCAGCCCAAGCCCAAACCCCTTGAGAGGCCCAGCGTCCCAGCACCGGGCAGATCCCGCAGGGATTTCCCTGGGATGCTGCAGTGAGGGGAGGCTGCGGGAGCCGGCCTGGCCTGAGGCGGCACCGCCATCGCTGGGATAGCCCGAGGGGCCTGGGCAGCACCTCAGCCGCGCCCCGCCCCACCCTCCCTACCCCGTCCTACTCCATGTATTAATTAATTTAAAATTTAATTTAATTTCATCCCATCCCTACCTGCCCGCCCGGAAATGCCGCCGCTGGCGCCGGGAAGCGCGCCCCACGCATGCGCGGCGGGCAGCGCGGTAACCTCGGCAGCGCTCCCCGCGCATGCGCACTGTGCCTCTCTCCGGCGCGATGCTGCCGCTGCCGCCGCGCCTCCGGCTGCTGCTCCGTGAGGGGCCCCCGCCCCGTGAGGGGCCCCCGCCCCGTGAGGGGCTCCCGCCGGACCCCCCGCCTCCCTCTCGGCCCGCCCCGCCCTTCGCCTTCGCCCCCCGCCGCCTGCGCCTCGGCCCGCAGCACCCGCTGTTCGAGGTGAGGCGGTGAGGGGCCCGCGGGCAGCGCGCTGTGCCGCGGGGCGGCCCGGGCAGCGCTGGGCCCTGCAGCACCGCCCTCTCTGCTCCTCCGCAGGATGGCGACGTGCACAGGCACCTCTACCTGCAGGGCGTCCTCACCAGCCTCGAGGAGGTGCCCGAGAGACCCAAGTAAGTGAGCCTCGGAGTCCGCCCCGCGTGGAACCGAGGAGTGGGTTGGGTTGGAATGGTTTGGATCCTTAAGGATCATCCCGTTCCTCCCCACTTCTGCTAGGCCAGGCTGCCCCAAGCCCTGCCCAGCCTGGCCTTGGGCACTTCAGGGATGCAGAGGCAGCCACAGCTTCCCTGGGCTCCAGCGGGAAGGCCAAGCCTGGGGGAGAATCTCGGTCTTGCTCCTGTGTTTAAAAGCCTGGAAGTACTTTGGAGTGTTGTGTGAGGTTCACCTTTGGATACCTCTTAAAAAATCACTGGCGCTGAGCTGTCTTCCACAACTGCAACTCTTAGCTCAGACAGCTCATTTATTAATTAATGGCCTGTTTGTTGTTCACTGAAGCACTGTTTAACAGGATCTAGATGATCCTGAAGCCATAATGGTTAATAAGTTTCCAATGGCAAATGAGTTTCCATCTGCCAGCACCACCATGATCTTTGTTCATTGCACCTGACATTTAATTTTTAGTCACAAAAAATGCCACAAATGTTGTTGCTGCAGGTGTTGCCTAGTGGAAGGTGTCCCTGCCCGTGGCAAGGGGCTGGAATCAGATGAGCTTTGTATCCAATCCTGGGATTCTCTGATAAACTCATCTAGGGTGGATGTTTGCAGCTGGAAATAAGGCTCTAATTCAGCTTGAAGTGCTGATTTCCCTCAGGGTGTCCGAGTTCAGCTGCCACATCTCTGGGTGCAGCCAGGTGTTTGACACGCTGGAGAGCTACGAGCACCACTACAACACCCTGCACAGGAACGTCTGCTCCTTCTGCAAGCGCTCCTTCCCCTCTGGGAATCTCCTGGATATCCACATCTTGGAGTGGCACGACTCCCTCTTCCAGATAATGGCTGAGAAGCAAAACATGGTGAGCTGCCCTGCCCAGCCCTCGCCTCGTGGCTGGTGGGTGCTTGGTTTTTTTTCCCAGTTATGTGGTTTTTTTTCCTTTCTCCGCCCTGCCTTTCAGTACCAGTGTCTGGTGGAGGGCTGCACAGAGAAGTTCAAGAGCAGCAAGGACAGGAAGGATCACTTGGTGACCGTGCACCTGTACCCTGCTGACTTTCGCTTTGACAGGCCCAAGAAGGTGAAAAGGTAACTGCAGAACTTCCCTCCTGTCCTGCAAGGAGAGTGTGGGGGAACTGGGATTGTTCAGCTCTGAGCTGACCTCGTTGTGGCCTTCCAGTGCCTGAGGGAGCTACAGAAAACATGGAGAGAGATTCTTTACAAAGAGTGGGGCGCCAGGAAAACAGGGAATGGCTTCCCATTCCTACAGGGCTGGGATATTGGGTCCCAGATGGACTCATTTCCTCATGAAGTACCTTTGATTTCCTTGGCTCTGGGCTCACGTGGCAGCTCCTGAGCCAGGATGTAAAATTTTGTCCCTGCAGTGGCTCCAAGCACACGAGCTCTCCCATGGAGCAGGGCACCAGTGTCCCCATGGATGTGAGCGTGGAGATGGCAGAGCAATTCCAGGTGAATCCCATGGAAACAGGGCCTGAGGAGAACATGGAGATCTCTCAGCCTGCAGCCAGCCCTGGCCCCTCACTGCCAGAGAAACGGCTCTACAAATCCAGGTCTGCACTTTGGCCTCAGGGAAAAAGGGGCTGGGACCACTCCATCTTATCAGCCCTTTGCAGCAGGGCTTGGGGTGTTCCTGTGCTGAGGATAAACCAGGCAGGAATGCCATGTGTGCTTCCAAAGCCATTTCTGAAAGAAGGAGCTGTGAGGAGGAGCAGGACGTGGGTGTGCTGTGGGAGCTCTGTTTGTCTGCCCACCTGATCTCTTCCCAGGGTATTGCAGGATGCTGCTTCTGCTCTCCTGCTCCTCCCTCTCAACCACTGCAGCTGCCTGAGTGTTAGGTTTGGTTGTAAAGAGGCCTCTAGGACAGGAATGTGCAGGGTACACAGGAATTCCAACCAGTGTTTCACCCATTCTTTAAATTATTTACATGTCCTGCTCCTCCCATACCTTGCTCTTCCCCCTCTGGGAGTTTAAAATGCCCCACAGAGCATTAAGCATCCCAGTGAGCCTGTGAGGGCTGCATCCTCACATGGATTAAAGCCTCTCTGCCTTTCCAGGATCCCATCCACAATTTGCTTTGGACAAGGCGCCACCCGAGGATTTAAAGGACCACGGAAAAAAGTGTGAAGGTCAGTGCAGCAGATTTGTGCAAGATGAGCAGGCATGGAGGCAGTGCCACCAGGGATATTTCCAGTTCCCACTCCATGGAATAAACCACCCAAACCAATTAAAGCTCTGCCAGCACTTGGGCACGTGCTCCTGATGTCAGACAGAACTGGCACTACCTGACTGAGTTGAGAATCCTCAAGATTTGAGGAAATGGAACCCAGAGTGTGGGGTGAGCTGTTAAGGAAACCTGCAGCTGAGGCTGCACAGGACTGGGTTATTTTTTCCCTCTTGGAGGTAAAAAAATGAATTCAAGAAGTGACAAGATGACAGTGTGACTGTATGGAAGCTGGAATAACTGAGAAAAGAAAATGGGGGGAAGAACCCCATTGGTCCTCAGTTCTGACTTCATCTCTCTGAAGTCTCCTCTGCACCCCAGCACCTGCTCTGAAAGGTCTGTCTGGGCCAGGAGAAGCATTTTCACAGGGAGTTAAAATAAAGTGACTTCCAACCAGGTGAATAAATAAAAGAAAATTTTAAATTTTTACAAAATTGCTTCATAGTGAGTGTAAGTGCTGTTTGGAAGCCCAGGCAGAGTCAGACTTGTGGAATGAACCTCCCTCCCTTTGCTGCAAATGCTGCCAAAATCAGGTTGGGATGGAGGAGGTTGTTTTCCCTCTTGCCTTTCCCTTCCTTTGTAATCTCGTCCTGGAAAAAAACTGGAAACACAGCCACTGGTCTTGGGCTCCTGGTGAATCCTGACACTCAAAAATTGTGCATAAGGGGAAAAAAAATAGATTTCTGGAACAATGTTTATCCAAGAAGCTTAGGATCTATAATTGCAATTTTTTCCCTTCCCCCTCTCTGTGAGGAATAGAAGATCAAAGGGGCTTTGAAAAATCCTTGCAAATGGGAGCAGGGAACAATGTTTACGGAGATGCAGGAGATTTCCCAGTGAGTTTTAAAAAGCTTTGCTCTGTTTAAAACTCATCCAGCTTGTCCAGCCCTAATCCCTGCTCCGTGGGCTCTGTGGAGTGCTGTCTCCAGCAGGCAAACCCTGCAGCCACACAACTGCCCTCTGAGCAGGGACCAAAAATCACTTCCCAACACTAAAGCCCTGCATGAGGCTCTTCCCCCACACTGGGATATCTGGGAATGGGAAGCAGGCCCCACGATTCTGGAGATGCCTGCAGCCTTGGCATGTGATGGTACAAAGGTCAGGCAGCAGCCCAGCCTGCTCCTCCTTACTGTGGTCAGGTCCAGGAGTTCTGACCTGGGAATTCCTTTTTCCCAGAGCCCAGGGGCCCCGAGTGCCTGCCCTTGCTGTTGGGAAACAAATTGAAGTTACTGATGGTCTCTCTTCTGGGCCACCAGCTTTTCCCAGAGCCCATGGGCAACAAAGTACATCCCAGCTGGCCAGTGCCTGACAAAAATCCTTATTTCAAGCCCAAACTTGAATTTCCCATCTCTCCAGAGATGGTGCACTGGCAGGAGGACAGGGAGCTGCCTGGAGAGCCCAGGGGTGCAATGTCCCTGAGGAGAGGGACCTGGATCCACCCGGGGCAGGGAGGGACACGTGGGATGGGCGGCAGCGGGACCTGGCTCCACCCAGTGCCACCAGGCTGCCACGGGGCGGGCAAAGTGCGAGGCAGGTGTGACAAAAGGCAGCACGGACAGGTAGGTCTCTGCCAGCCCCGGTGGGCACGGGAGGAGCTGTGGCCACGGGAACAGGGTGCAGCCAGCACGGCTTGTGCCACCTCTCTCTGCCATCTCTTCTCCACTCCAGGACCATGGGGCTCTGCAGTGTGACCATCCTGCTGGGCACGGCCCTCCTGCTGCTGGCACCCGGCGGCACCCAGGTGAGCCCTGCCTCGACCTGCCCTCCCGCTGTCCCCTCTGATGAGGGGACCCCCGTGTGACCCGTGCCCCCCCTCGGAACCCCCTCATCTCCCCACAGGCTCTGAGCAGCTCCCGGTGGAAGGACCTGGCCACGGAGCAGGATTTGGCTGAGGAAAGGTAAGAGGTGCTCCCATCAGGCTTGCAAAAACCAATCAAAATGAAAAGTGTTTCAGGGGGGGAATAAATTGTTGCTTTGTGCCCCCCTTGTTGCTTTGTGCCCCCCAAAATTAAGGGGTTCCTAGCTCCATCTCCCTTTCTCCACAAATTATGTAAACTCCCTGAGCATCCAGCTGGTTTCTCTATTCCTTTTGTGAAACAAATATTTAAGTTAGCCCCTTTGCACCCTGAGATCCCAACTTGCTTCCTGGGGTGTGGGCAACCTCACCATGGTCCCTGCACTCCACTTGGTGAGATTCTCCTGGGACAGGGAGGGTATTTGGCAACCTCTCCTCTAGGATTTTGTTCCCCTCTTGCAGCATCCTGGGCGTAGGTGAGGAGGGTGAACCAGGTATAAAGGTCTTCTCCAGCAGTGCCTGGGCTCAGAGGGGCCCACCCCAAGTCCAAGCAAGACCAGAAGAGGATGGTGACCACCTCGACCACCCCCAAGATGATGGCAGGGAGGCCAGTGCCCGTGTGCCATTCTGGATGCCAGTACCGAAGGTGCAGAATGGCCCGGAGGAGGACCGTGACCACCTGTACCACCCCCAGGACAATGCCAGGGAGGTCAATGCCCGTGTGTCACTCTGGATGCCGGTCCCGAAGGTGCAGAATGGCCCAGAGGAGGATCTTGACTACATCCACCACGGCTGAGTGGAGATGTGCCCGGGCTGTGAAATGAAGGGTGGGAGCTGCTCTTGGGGTTTCCTGGGGAAATTTGTCCCTTCCTACCGAGCCTTAAGCCTCACCAATAAACCCATCTCCTCTCCATGTCCTGGTGGGCTCCTCATTACTGCCAGAAACCTGCTGCTAATTGCAGGGCCTCCAAACCTGCAGGAACTCCCTCAGGATTACCCCAAGGCACCAGGCAGGGTGAGGATGATGCCCTAGGACAGGAGACTCAGCCCAGGTGAGGCTGAGGCAAACTCAGCACATTGGCTGTGCCCCAGAAGATGCCACAGGCTGTTCCCTTCCTGGGGAACACCCAGACCTATGCTCCACGAGGCTGCTCGTGCCCAGCTGAGCATCAGAGAGCAGTGAGGGAGCGTGGGGGGGCTCAGTGAACCCCAACATTTCCCAGCTAAGGCAGGACCTCGCAGCAAGGACGCCCCATCTCCCAGCAGCACCTAGAAAACCCTTTAATAGCGAAGGCAGAGGTGGTCCCCACTGCTGGCTGTCACCCCAAGTGTGGCTCCCCGACGGGTCCCGGTCCCCTCTGCGGGGTAAGGCGGGGGTGGACGGGCTGCAGGAGGCCGTGGGGACCTGCACCACCCCAGGGACCTGCAGCTCTGGGCTCAGCTGTCGGTGAAGTTGGCCTTGCGCTTCTCCACGAATGCCGTCATCCCCTCCTTGCGGTCACTCTGGGACAAGCAGAGAGGTGAGGTGACAGTGAGGTTTGGGGGGGCTGCAGCGACCCTGTTATCCCCGTGCCACGGGGCTGATCCCCCTACTCACGGTGGCAAAGGTGGCGTAAAACAGGCGCTTCTCTGTCCTGTTCCCCTCTGTCAGCGTCGTTTCGAAGGCTGAAAGCAAGGGAGAAGTTGGGGAGGCCCCTCTGCCTGGCTTTGCAGCCCCCCCAGGAGCTCCCAGTTGGCCCCCAGCCCCTACCAGCATTGACTGACTCCTTTGCCATGGCAGCCACCAGCTTGGAGTTGCTGGCGATCTTCTCAGCGCAGGCAATGGCTGCATCCAGCAGCTTCTCCACAGGGTACACCTTGCTGACCAGACCTGGGATGCGCAGTGGGAAGTGGGGGGAGGCTCCCAGCCAGACCCCTGCACTGCCAGGGCTGTCCCACGCCCCTACCTGCCTCCTTTGCCTCCTTTGCCGAGATCCGCTCCCCGGTGAGCACCATCTCCATTGCCAGCGACTTCCCCACTGCCCTGGTCAGCCTCTGCGTCCCGCCGGCGCCTGGGGCGTTTAGGGAAGGGAGAGGTCCAGAGAGGAGGGCTACCTGGGTGTCCCCACCCCAGCTGGGATGGCAGCCCCTGGCAGGTGCCTGCTGCTCACCTGGGATGGTTCCCAGCAGGATTTCGGGTTGCCCAAACTGCGCCTTCTCCCCGGCGTAGATGATGTCGCACATCATGGCCAGCTCGCAGCCGCCTCCCAGCTGGCACAGGGGAGGCACAGATGGGTCAGGGGGAGCCGGGGTGGGGGCAGGGGGTGCAGGGAGACGTGGGGGACACTCACGGCGTAGCCATTGACGGCGGCGATGATGGGTTTGCGGACAACGGAGACCTTGTCCCAGCCGGCCAGGAAGCCGCCGCTGTAGCACTCCTGGAAGCTTTTATTCTGCATCTCCTTGATGTCTGCGCCGGCTGCAAAGGGAAGCGCAGTGGGACGCCAATCCCCTCCAAAACTTTGGGGTGAGCAGAGACCCCGTCCTACCTGCAAAGGCTTTCTGGCTGCCGGTGAGGACGATGGCTCCCACCTCCGGGTCGCTCTCCATGGCCTCCAGCGCCCGCCGCAGCTCCGCCATGAGCCCCTCGCAGAGCGCATTGAGCGCCTGCGGCCGGTTCAGCTGGATCAGCCCCACGTTCTTCTGTGCCCCCGTCTTCTGCACCAGCAGGTACTGGAATGCAGCCCCTGCCCGCCACACCAGCACTGCCCAGTTAGCCCACCGGCTGCCGGGCACCGGGCGGACCCCCGGCCACCCTCGGCAACGCCTGGCCACCGTCACTCCGTGCTATTTAAAGGCGACCTTGATGCCAGCGGTCACCGGCAGCCGGCGGGACGGGCTCGGAGGAGCTCCCAGTGCCACCCTACCCCGCGAAGATGAAGCCCCGTGTCCCGCCGGTGCTGGGACAGTGTGCGTGCTCCGCGCACCCAGCGCCAGCCCAGCGGCCCCGGTGCCCGGTGCCCTGGTATGCAGCGCCGCTGCCCATGCATGGCGCAGCGCCCCGGTGCCCGGTGATGGGCTCTGGAGCGCAGCTCCGGAACCACGTGCAACTCGCCGGGCACAGGCCCGGTGCCGGGACCGTCCCGCGCGCTGGGTCCCGGTGCCCGGTGCTGTGGCCCTGGTGCACAGCCCTGAGTCTCCGTGCCCGGCGCTGGGACCGTACACTAAGTAGGGACACGGTGCCCGGTGCCGTGGCCTGGTGCGCAGCCCAGCGACCACGAGCAGGTCGATGGGCACATGCCCGCCCTGGGCTACGACCGCGCCCGGTGCAGCGACCCGGTGCCGGGCGCTGAGCACTGCTTGGGCCAAGCCCACCCCCCCGCGGTGCCCCCCCGGTGCTCACCGGCGCTGCAGCCCCGAGCGCCGCAGGGGGCGCGGAGCGGCGGCGGGAGGCGCGCTCGGGGCAGCGCGGCAGAGGAGGGACACAGGAGGGGGCGCGGGCCCCATGGCCGCCCCGAGCGGGGGTCCCGCCGTGCTGCCCGCGGGGCGCGGGCGGGGCCGGGCCGGAGGGCTGTGCGAGGTTCAGAGCCGCCGCGGGGAACGGCAAGGGAAGGGGAAAGGGTGAGGAGGGGGGATTCCCCCGCCGCCCCCCGCGCGGGGAGCGGGGGGCGCGGCGGGAGCGCGGCAGCGGGAGCGCGGCCAGGGAGGAGCGGAGAGGAGCGGAACGCGCCGGCGGCATCCCCGGCTCCGGTGAGCCCCGCGGGCGGGGAGGGAAGGGAGGGGTGTGATGTGCCCTGCGGCGGGGCGTGTGCGGAGCCGGTGAAACGCGTGGGTGCGAGCGTGTGCGGGAGCATCATCCCCGCGGCTGTGCGGAGCGTCACCCGCAGGGTTCCGCGGGGCGCGCGTGTGCGGGAGCATCATCCCCGGGGGTGGGGGCAGCGCGTTTATGCAACGCGCGGGGAGCGGCGTGAGCCGTGACACACGCGTGCGCGGCCGCGGCACACCCGGGGAGCGGGACACGGCGGTGCGCGGTCCCCCGCCCGCGGCCGGGCGCGGCTGAGCTCTCCCTCCCTCCCTGCGGCAGGTGCGGGATGCGGCGGAGCGCGGCGGCGTGCTGGGCGCTGGTGCTGCTGGCCGCCACCTTCTGCGACACGGTGGCCGGCAAGGGTGGGCGCGGCGGCGCCCGCGGGGCGGCCCGCGGCGC